>NW_027461680.1:0-300000 GCF_050947455.1 Rhinoderma darwinii | reverse complement strand
TGTAAAGGGGTATATACACTTCTGGGTGAATTAATTCTGTGTTTTCCTGTTTACTGTAAAAAAGTTGGGATTTTTTGGTATAGTTTTCAATTTTGTTTTATACTTGCACACATTTCATGTTAATGTTGTACTCTCATTTGATTTTGATTGGCTGTGTATAATCATGGAGATTTTATCTAGATTCTTTTACTATATTTTATATGTTATTCTGTTACATTGAAGTTAGATGTACCTCAAATCATTATAGTTACATTAGTAATATGGTGAGATTGCTATCATATCACTGTGTCATTTCCATTATGTTCATCTAATTTCCAATGGAGATGTCTGGTCAGAAGTGGTTTGTTTGGTTCAGTTGCTGGGCTCTCCATGGATATTGGTGCTTCATGTGAAGTGGAATAACTTAGGGTAGGTCCCTTTAGCTGGATTTGGTCAGGGCAATAAAGAGAGATGTAATGCTTATGTTATTGCTCCTCTCTCTCAAGGTAAAATTGTGTGGTCTGAGATGGTATCATGTTTGTTTTGGAGAAATACCACAGACCAATAAACTTTAAAGGTAATGGGAATAAAGAGGTCTGCTTTTTTCAAAATTCTGTGTAGGTGTCATAGTATGGCGCCATTTGCTGGTTAGGAAGTCATCTGATTTGATTTTAGTGATGGTGTTCACTGTGTTTTTTTAGTCTTTGAAACCAGTGACTCCACATGGACTTGGTTTTGGTAAATTTGTCACCAGTCTCTACTTCTGTGTACCAGAGAAGTATGTGATATCTGATAGCCAGGGGTTTGAAACTATTTTTTTAAGAATTCTGTACTGACTGGATTTCCGGATTATGAGGTCCTAGGCTATAGGAACTTTAGTATTTGCTGCTATTTACAATACGTGACACATAAGATTGGTAAAGACACCAATTTTGGAGATGGAGAGGAAAGGCTGAAGGGGAGGAGGAGGCCTTTATTTGAAGATAACAATTCTTGTGTTGTTATGTTCAAAAGTCTCATCTAGTAAGTTTCCCATAGGAAGGTATTGGGAATAGAGACATATTTTTTTTTCAAAATTCCATGTAGGTGTCGTGGTATGGCACCATTTTCTTGTTAGGAAGTCATATAAGTTTATTTTACATGATGGTGCTCATTATGTTATTTTAGTCTTTGAAGCCAGTGACTCCGTAGGGACTTGTTTTTTTATTAAATTTGCCACCAGTCTCTACTTATTTGTCCCAGTGTAGTATGTGATATCTCATAGGCAGGGATTTGAAACTATTTTTTTATGAATTCTGGACTGACTGGTTTCCTGGATGATGAGGTCTTAGGCTATGGGAACTTTACTGTCTACTGATTTTTATAATAAGTAACGCAAAGAATTGGTAAAGACACCAATTTTGGAGATGGAGAGGAAATGCTGAAGGGGAGGAGGAGGCCTTTATTTGAAGATAACAATTCTTGTGTTGTTATGTTCAAAAGTCTTATCTAGTAAGTTTCCCATAGCTCGCTATCTTTTTTTCCAAATTCTTCATGTACCCACTATCTGACAAATATAATAGAAGTAGCATTATTTACTCACCTAATATACCAAGAGCTGTTTTACAAATGGTTGGAGACTCATATGTATATTGGGCTTATAGCCAATGCCTGTAGTGGTGCCATAGGTTTAGATAAAGAACCAGGACTGAAGCAGATTTTGAGAGCTTTTGTGTGATGATAAATTGTGTAGACTTAGGATATCCAGACCTTGTACGTTTTCCAATGCATAGCTATCATGTGTTGTACTATAGAATCGATACATTTTGTAAAAAAAAAGTGCTTGTAAAGGGGTATACACTTCTGGGTGAATTAATTCTGTGTTTTCCTGTTTACTGTAAAAAAGTTGGGATTTTTTGGTATAGTTTTCAATTTTGTTTTATACTTGCACACATTTCATGTTAATGTTGTACTCTTATTTGATTTTGATTGGCTGTGTATAATCATGGAGATTTTATCTAGATTCTTTTACTATATTTGATATGTTATTCTGTTACATTGAAGTTAGATGTACCTCAAATCATTATAGTTACATTGGTAATATGGTGAGATTGCTATCATATCACTGTGTCATTTCCATTATGTTCATCTAATTTCCAATGGAGATGTCTGGTCAGAAGTGGTTTGTTTGGTTCAGTTGCTGGGCCCTCCTTGGATATTGGTGCTTCATGTGAAGTGGAATAAGTTAGGGTAGGTCCCTTTAGCTGGATTTGGTCAGGGCAATAAAGAGAGATGTAATGCTTATGTTATTGCTCCTCTCTCTCAAGGTAAAATTTTGTGGTCTGAGATGGTATCATGTTTGTTTTGGAGAAATACCACAGACCAATAACCTTGAAAGGTATTGGGAATAAAGAGGTCTGCTTTTTTCAAAACTCTGTGTAGGTGTCATAGTATGGCGCCATTTGCTGGTTAGGAAGTCATCTGATTTGATTTTAGTGATGGTGTTCACTGTGTTTTTTTAGTCTTTGAAACCAGTGACTCCACAGGGACTTGGTTTTGGTAAATTTTTTTACCAGTCTCTACTTCTGTGTACCAGAGAAGTATGTGATATCTGATAGCCAGGGGTTTGAAACTATTTTTTTAAGAATTCTGTACTGACTGGATTTCCGGATTATGAGGTCCTAGGCTATAGGAACTTTAGTATTTGCTGCTATTTACAATACGTGACACATAAGATTGGTAAAGACACCAATTTTGGAGATGGAGAAGAAAGGCTGAAGGGGAGGAGGAGGCCTTTATTTGAAGATAACAATTCTTGTGTTGTTATGTTCAAAAGTCTCATCTAGTAAGTTTCCCATAGGAAGGTATTGGGAATAGAGACATATTTTTTTTTCAAAATTCCATGTAGGTGTCGTGGTATGGCACCATTTTCTTGTTAGGAAGTCATATAAGTTTATTTTACATGATGGTGCTCATTATGTTATTTTAGTCTTTGAAGCCAGTGACTCCGTAGGGACTTGTTTTTTTATTAAATTTGCCACCAGTCTCTACTTATTTGTCCCAGTGTAGTATGTGATATCTCTTAGGCAGGGATTTGAAACTATTTTTTTATGAATTCTGGACTGACTGGTTTCCTGGATGATGAGGTCTTAGGCTATGGGAACTTTACTGTCTACTGATTTTTATAATAAGTAACGCAAAGAATTGGTAAAGACACCAATTTTCGAGATGGAGAGGAAATGCTGAAGGGGAGGAGGAGGCCTTTATTTGAAGATAACAATTCTTGTGTTGTTATGTTCAAAAGTCTTATCTAGTAAGTTTCCCATAGCTCGCTATCTTTTTTTCCAAATTCTTCATGTACCCACTATCTGACAAATATAATAGAAGTAGCATTATTTACTCACCTAATATACCAAGAGCTGTTTTACAAATGGTTGGAGACTCATATGTATATTGGGCTTAAAGCCAATGCCTGTAGTGGTGCCATAGGTTTAGATAAAGAACCAGGACTGAAGCAGATTTTGAGAGCTATTGTGTGATGATAAATTGTGTAGACTTAGGATATCCAGACCTTGTACGTTTTCCAATGCATAGCTATCATGTGTTGTACTATAGAATCAATACATTTTGTAAAAAAAAAAGTGCTTTGTAAAGGGGTAAACACTTCTGCGTGAATTAATTCTGTGTTTTCCTGTTTATTGTAAAAAAGTTGGACATTTTTTGGTATAGTTTTCAATTTTGTTTTATACTTGCACACATTTCATGTTAATGTTGTACTCTCATTTGATTTTGATTGGCTGTGTATAATCATGGAGATTTTATCTAGATTCTTTTAATATATTTTATATGTTATTCTGTTACATTGAAGTTAGATGTACCTCAAATCATTATAGTTACATTGGTAATATGGTGAGATTGCTATCATATCACTGTGTCATTTCCATTATGGTCATCTAATTTCCAATGGAGATGTCTGGTCAGAAGTGGTTTGTTTGGTTCAGTTGCTGGGCCCTCCTTGGATATTGGTGCTTCATGTGAAGTGGAATAACTTAGGGTAGGTCCCTTTAGCTGGATTTGGTCAGGGCAATAAAGAGAGATGTAATGCTTATGTTATTGCTCCTCTCTCTCAAGGTAAAATTGTGTGGTCTGAGATGGTATCATGTTTGTTTTTGAGAAATACCACAGACCAATAACCTTGAAAGATATTGGGAATAAAGAGGTCTGCTTTTTTCAAAATTCTGTGTAGGTGTCATAGTATGGCGCCATTTGCTGGTTAGGAAGTCATCTGATTTGATTTTAGTTATGGTGTTCACTGTTTTTTTTTAGTCTTTGAAACCAGTGACTCCACAGGGACTTGGTTTTGGTAAATTTGTCACCAGTCTCTACTTCTGTGTACCAGAGTAGTATGTGATATCTGATAGCCATGGGTTTGAAACTATTTTTTTAAGAATTCTGTACTGACTGGATTTCCGGATTATGAGGTCCTAGGCTATAGGAACTTTAGTATTTGCTGCTATTTACAATAAGTGACACATAAGATTGGTAAAGACACCAATTTTGGAGATGGAGAGGCAAGGCTGAAGGGGAGGAGGAGGCCTTTATTTGAAGATAACAATTCTTGTGTTGTTATGTTCAAAAGTCTTATGTAGTAAGTTTCCCATAGGAAGGTATTGGGAATAGAAACATATTTTTTTTTTCAAAATTCCATGTAGGTGTCGTGGTATGGCACCATTTGCTTGTTAGGAAGTCATATGAGTTTATTTTACATGATGGTGTTCATTATGTTATTTTAGTCTTTGAAGCCAGTGACTCCATAGGGACTTGTGTTTTGATTAAATTTGCCACCAGTCTCTACTTATTTGTCCCAGAGTAGTATGTGATATCTCATAGGCAGGGATTTGAAACTATTTTTTTATGAATTCTGGACTGACTGGTTTCCTGGATGATGAGGTCTTAGGCTATGGGAACTTTACTGTCTGCTGATTTTTATAATAAGTAACGCAAAGAATTGGTAAAGACACCAATTTTGGAGATGGAGAGGAAAGGCTGAAGGGGAGGAGGAGGCCTTTATTTGAAGATAACAATTCTTGTGTTGTTATGTTCAAAAGTCTTATCTAGTAAGTTTCCCATAGCTCGCTATCTTTTTTTCCAAATTCTTCATGTACCCACTATCTGACAAATATAATTGAAGTAGCATTATTTACTCACCTAATATACCAAGAGCTGTTTTACAAATGGTTGGAGACTCATATGTATATTGGGCTTAAAGCCAATGCCTGTAGTGGTGCCATAGGTTTAGATAAAGAACCAGGACTGAAGCAGATTTTGAGAGCTTTTGTGTGATGATAAATTGTGTAGACTTAGGATATCCAGACCTTGTACGTTTTCCAATGCGTAGCTATCATGTGTTGTACTATAGAATCAATACATTTTGTAAAAAAAAGTGCTTGTAAAGGGGTATACACTTCTGGGTGAATTAATTCTGTGTTTTCCTGTTTATTGTAAAAAAGTTGGACATTTTTTGGTATAGTTTTCAATTTTGTTTTATACTTACACACATTTCATGTTAATGTTGTACTCTTATTTGATTTTGATTGGCTGTGTATAATCATGGAGATTTTATCTAGATTCTTTTACTATATTTTATATGTTATTCTGTTACATTGAAGTTAGATGTACCTCAAATCATTATAGTTACATTGGTAATATGGTGAGATTGCTATCATATCACTGTGTCATTTCCATTATGTTCATCTAATTTCCAATGGAGATGTCTGGTCAGAAGTGGTTTGTTTGGTTCAGTTGCTGGGCCCTCCTTGGATATTGGTGCTTCATGTGAAGTGGAATAACTTAGGGTAGGTCCCTTTAGCTGGATTTGGTTAGGGCAATAAAGAGAGATGTAATGCTTATGTTATTGCTCCTCTCTCTCAAGGTAAAATTGTGTGGTCTGAGATGGTATCAGGTTTGTTTTGGAGAAATACCACAGACCAATAACCTTGAAAAAGGTATTGGGAATAAAGAGGTCTGCTTTTTTCAAAATTCTGTGTAGGTGTCATAGTATGGCGCCATTTGCTGGTTAGGAAGTCATCTGATTTGATTTTAGTTATGGTGTTCACTGTTTTTTTTTAGTCTTTGAAACCAGTGACTCCACAGGGACTTGGTTTTGGTAAATTTGTCACCAGTCTCTACTTCTGTGTACCAGAGTAGTATGTGATATCTGATAGCCATGGGTTTGAAACTATTTTTTTAAGAATTCTGTACTGACTGGATTTCCGGATTATGAGGTCCTAGGCTATAGGAACTTTAGTATTTGCTGCTATTTACAATAAGTGACACATAAGATTGGTAAAGACACCAATTTTGGAGATGGAGAGGCAAGGCTGAAGGGGAGGAGGAGGCCTTTATTTGAAGATAACAATTCTTGTGTTGTTATGTTCAAAAGTCTTATGTAGTAAGTTTCCCATAGGAAGGTATTGGGAATAGAAACATATTTTTTTTTTCAAAATTCCATGTAGGTGTCGTGGTATGGCACCATTTGCTTGTTAGGAAGTCATATGAGTTTATTTTACATGATGGTGTTCATTATGTTATTTTAGTCTTTGAAGCCAGTGACTCCATAGGGACTTGTGTTTTGATTAAATTTGCCACCAGTCTCTACTTATTTGTCCCAGAGTAGTATGTGATATCTCATAGGCAGGGATTTGAAACTATTTTTTTAAGAATTCTGGACTGACTGGTTTCCTGGATGATGAGGTCTTAGGCTATGGGAACTTTACTGTCTGCTGATTTTTATAATAAGTAACGCAAAGAATTGGTAAAGACACCAATTTTGGAGATGGAGAGGAAAGGCTGAAGGGGAGGAGGAGGCCTTTATTTGAAGATAACAATTCTTGTGTTGTTATGTTCAAAAGTCTTATCTAGTAAGTTTCCCATAGCTCGCTATCTTTTTTTCCAAATTCTTCATGTACCCACTATCTGACAAATATAATTGAAGTAGCATTATTTACTCACCTAATATACCAAGAGCTGTTTTACAAATGGTTGGAGACTCATATGTATATTGGGCTTAAAGCCAATGCCTGTAGTGGTGCCATAGGTTTAGATAAAGAACCAGGACTGAAGCAGATTTTGAGAGCTTTTGTGTGATGATAAATTGTGTAGACTTAGGATATCCAGACCTTGTACGTTTTCCAATGCGTAGCTATCATGTGTTGTACTATAGAATCAATACATTTTGTAAAAAAAAGTGCTTGTAAAGGGGTATACACTTCTGGGTGAATTAATTCTGTGTTTTCCTGTTTACTGTAAAAAAGTTGGGATTTTTTGGTATAGTTTTCAATTTTGTTTTATGCTTACACACATTTCATGTTAATGTTGTACTCTTATTTGATTTTGATTGGCTGTGTATAATCATGGAGATTTTATCTAGATTCTTTTACTATATTTTATATGTTATTCTGTTACATTGAAGTTAGATGTACCTCAAATCATTATAGTTACATTGGTAATATGGTGAGATTGCTATCATATCACTGTGTCATTTCCATTATGTTCATCTAATTTCCAATGGAGATGTCTGGTCAGAAGTGGTTTGTTTGGTTCAGTTGCTGTGCCCTCCTTGGATATTGGTGCTTCATGTGAAGTGGAATAACTTAGGGTAGGTCCCTTTAGCTGGATTTGGTAAGGGCAATAAAGAGAGATGTAATGCTTATGTTATTGCTCCTCTCTCTCAAGGTAAAATTGTGTGGTCTGAGATGGTATCAGGTTTCTTTTGGAGAAATACCACAGACCAATAACCTTGAAAGGTATTGGGAATAAAGAGGTCTGCTTTTTTCAAAATTCTGTGTAGGTGTCATAGTATGGCGCCATTTGCTGGTTAGGAAGTCATCTGATTTGATTTTAGTGATGGTGTTCACTGTGTTTTTTTAGTCTTTGAAACCAGTGACTCCACAGGGACTTGGTTTTGGTAAATTTGTCACCAGTCTCTACTTCTGTGTACCAGAGTAGTATGTGATATCTGATAGCCAGGGGTTTGAAACAATTTTTTTAAGAATTCTGTACTGACTGGATTTCCGGATTATGAGGTCCTAGGCTATAGGAACTTTAGTATTTGCTGCTATTTACAATAAGTGACACATAAGATTGGTAAAGACACCAATTTTGGAGATGGAGAGGCAAGGCTGAAGGGGAGGAGGAGGCCTTTATTTGAACATAACAATTCTTGTGTTGTTATGTTCAAAAGTCTTATCTAGTAAGTTTCCCATAGGAAGGTATTGGGAATAGAGACATATTTTTTTTTCAAAATTCCATGTAGGTGTCGTGGTATGGCACCATTTGCTTGTTAGGAAGTCATATGGGTTTATTTTACATGATGGTGTTCATTATGTTATTTTAGTCTTTGAAGCCAGTGACTCCATAGGGGCTTGTTTTTTTATTAAATTTGCCACCAGTCTCTACTTATTTGTCCCAGAGTAGTATGTGATATCTCATAGGCAGGGATTTGAAACTATTTTTTTAAGAATTCTGGACTGACTGGTTTCCTGGATGATGAGGTCTTAGGCTATGGGAACTTTACTGTCTGCTGATTTTTATAATAAGTAACGCATAGAATTGGTAAAGACACCAATTTTTGAGATGGAGAGGAAAGGCTGAAGGGGAGGAGGAGGCCTTTATTTGAAGATAACAATTCTTGTGTTGTTATGTTCAAAAGTCTTATCTAGTAAGTTTCCCATAGCTCGCTATCTTTTTTTCCAAATTCTTCATGTACCCACTATCTGACAAATATAATTGACGTAGCATTATTTACTCACCTAATATACCAAGAGCTGTTTTACAAATGGTTGGAGACTCATATGTATATTGGGCTTAAAGCCAATGCCTGTAGTGGTGCCATAGGTTTAGATAAAGAACCAGGACTGAAGCAGATTTTGAGAGCTTTTGTGTGATGATAAATTGTGTAGACTTAGGATATCCAGACCTTGTACGTTTTCCAATGCGTAGCTATCATGTGTTGTACTATAGAATCAATACATTTTGTAAAAAAAAGTGCTTGCAAAGGGGTATACACTTCTGGGTGAATTAATTCTGTGTTTTCCTGTTTACTGTAAAAAAGTTGGGATTTTTTGGTATAGTTTTCAATTTTGTTTTATGCTTACACACATTTCATGTTAATGTTGTACTCTTATTTGATTTTGATTGGCTGTGTATAATCATGGAGATTTTATCTAGATTCTTTTACTATATTTTATATGTTATTCTGTTACATTGAAGTTAGATGTACCTCAAATCATTATAGTTACATTGGTAATATGGTGAGATTGCTATCATATCACTGTGTCATTTCCATTATGTTCATCTAATTTCCAATGGAGATGTCTGGTCAGAAGTGGTTTGTTTGGTTCAGTTGCTGGGCCCTCCTTGGATATTGGTGCTTCATGTGAAGTGGAATAACTTAGGGTAGGTCCCTTTAGCTGGATTTGGTAAGGGCAATAAAGAGAGATGTAATGCTTATGTTATTGCTCCTCTCTCTCAAGGTAAAATTGTGTGGTCTGAGATGGTATCAGGTTTGTTTTGGAGAAATACCACAGACCAATAACCTTGAAAGGTATTGGGAATAAAGAGGTCTGCTTTTTTCAAAATTCTGTGTAGGTGTCATAGTATGGCGCCATTTGCTGGTTAGGAAGTCATCTGATTTGATTTTAGTGATGGTGTTCACTGTGTTTTTTTAGTCTTTGAAACCAGTGACTCCACAGGGACTTGGTTTTGGTAAATTTGTCACCAGTCTCTACTTCTGTGTACCAGAGTAGTATGTGATATCTGATAGCCAGGGGTTTGAAACTATTTTTTTAAGAATTCTGTACTGACTGGATTTCCGGATTATGAGGTCCTAGGCTATAGGAACTTTAGTATTTGCTGCTATTTACAATAAGTGACACATAAGATTGGTAAAGACACCAATTTTGGAGATGGAGAGGCAAGGCTGAAGGGGAGGAGGAGGCCTTTATTTGAACATAACAATTCTTGTGTTGTTATGTTCAAAAGTCTTATCTAGTAAGTTTCCCATAGGAAGGTATTGGGAATAGAGACATATTTTTTTTTCAAAATGCCATGTAGGTGTCGTGGTATGGCACCATTTGCTTGTTAGGAAGTCATATGGGTTTATTTTACATGATGGTGTTCATTATGTTATTTTAGTCTTTGAAGCCAGTGACTCCATAGGGGCTTGTTTTTTGATTAAATTTGCCACCAGTCTCTACTTATTTGTCCCAGAGTAGTATGTGATATCTCATAGGCAGGGATTTGAAACTATTTTTTTAAGAATTCTGGACTGACTGGTTTCCTGGATGATGAGGTCTTAGGCTATGGGAACTTTACTGTCTGCTGATTTTTGTAATAAGTAACGCAAAGAATTGGTAAAGACACCAATTTTGGAGATGGAGAGGAAAGGCTGAAGGGGAGGAGGAGGCCTTTATTTGAAGATAACAATTCTTGTGTTGTTATGTTCAAAAGTCTTATCTAGTAAGTTTCCCATAGCTCGCTATCTTTTTTTCCAAATTCTTCATGTACCCACTATCTGACAAATATAATAGAAGTAGCATTATTTACTCACCTAATATTCCAAGAGCTGTTTTACAAATGTTTGGAGACTCATATGTATATTGGGCTTAAAGCCAATGCCTGTAGTGGTGCCATAGGTTCAGATAAAGAACCAGGACTGAAGCAGATTTTGAGAGCTTTTGTGTGATGATAAATTGTGTAGACTTAGGATATCCAGACCTTGTACGTTTTCCAATGCGTAGCTATCATGTGTTGTACTATAGAATCAATACATTTTGTAAAAAAAAGTGCTTGTAAAGGGGTATACACTTCTGGGTGAATTAATTCTGTGTTTTCCTGTTTATTGTAAAAAAGTTGGACATTTTTTGGTATAGTTTTCAATTTTGTTTTATACTTGCACACATTTGATGTTAATGTTGTACTCTAATTTGATTTTGATTGGCTGTGTATAATCATGGAGACTTTATCTAGATTCTTTTACTATATTTTATATGTTATTCTGTTACATTGAAGTTAGATGTACCTCAAATCATTATAGTTACATTGGTAATATGGTGAGATTGCTATCATATCACTGTGTCATTTCCATTATGTTCATCTTTTTTCCAATGGAGATGTCTGGTCAGAAGTGGTTTGTTTGGTTCAGTTGCTGGGCCCTCCTTGGATATTGGTGCTTCATGTGAAGTGGAATAACTTAGGGTAGGTCCCTTTAGCTGGATTTGGTCAGGGCAATAAAGAGAGATGTAATGCTTATGTTATTGCTCCTCTCTCTCAAGGTAAAATTGTGTGGTCTGAGATGGTATCAGGTTTGTTTTGGAAAAATACCACAGACCAATAACCTTGAAAGGTATTGGGAATAAAGAGGTCTGCTTTTTTCAAAATTCTGTGTAGGTGTCATAGTATGGCGCCATTTGCTGGTTAGGAAGTCATCTGATTTGATTTTAGTGATGGTGTTCACTGTGTTTTTTTAGTCTTTGAAACCAGTGACTCCACAGGGTCTTGGTTTTGGTAAATTTGTCACCAGTCTCTACTTCTGTGTACCAGAGTAGTATGTGATATCTGATAACCAGGGGTTTGAAACTATTTTTTTAAGAATTCTGTACTGACTGGATTTCCGGATTATGAGGTCCTAGGCTATAGGAACTTTAGTATTTGCTGCTATTTACAATAAGTGACACAAAAGATTGGTAAAGACACAAATTTTGGAGATGGAGAGGCAAGGCTGAAGGGGAGGAGGAGGCCTTTATTTGAACATAACAATTCTTGTGTTGTTATGTTCAAAAGTCTTATCTAGTAAGTTTCCCATAGGAAGGTATTGGGAATAGAGACATATTTTTTTTTCAAAATTCCATGTAGGTGTCGTGGTATGGCACCATTTGCTTGTTAGGAAGTCATATGAGTTTATTTTACATGATGGTGTTCATTATGTTATTTTAGTCTTTGAAGCCAGTGACTCCATAGGGGCTTGTTTTTTTATTAAATTTGCCACCAGTCTCTACTTATTTGTCCCAGAGTAGTATGTGATATCTCATAGGCAGGGATTTGAAACTATTTTTTTAAGAATTCTGGACTGACTGGTTTCCTGGATGATGAGGTCTTAGGCTATGGGAACTTTACTGTCTGCTGATTTTTATAATAAGTAACGCAAAGAATTGGTAAAGACACCAATTTTTGAGATGGAGAGGAAAGGCTGAAGGGGAGGAGGAGGATTTTATTTGAAGATAACAATTCTTGTGTTGTTATGTTCAAAAGTCTTATCTAGTAAGTTTCCCATAGCTCGCTATCTTTTTTTCCAAATTCTTCATGTACCCACTATCTGACAAATATAATAGAAGTAGCATTATTTACTCACCTAATATACCAAGAGCTGTTTTACAAATGGTTGGAGACTCATATGTATATTGGGCTTAAAGCCAATGCCTGTAGTGGTGCCATAGGTTTAGATAAAGAACCAGGACTGAAGCAGATTTTGAGAGCTTTTGTGTGATGATAAATCGTGTAGACTTAGGATATCCAGACCTTGTACGTTTTCCAATGCGTAGCTATCATTTGTTGTACTATAGAATCAATACATTTTGTAAAAAAAAAAGTGCTTGTAAAGGGGTATACACTTCTGGGTGAATTAATTCTGTGTTTTCCTGTTTATTGTAAAAAAGTTGGAAATTTTTTGGTATAGTTTTCAATTTTGTTTTATACTTGCACACATTTCATGTTAATGTTGTACTCTCATTTGATTTTGATTGGCTGTGTATAATCATGGAGATTTTATCTAGATTCTTTTACTATATTTTATATGTTATTCTGTTACATTGAAGTTAAATGAACCTCAAATCATTATAGTTACATTGGTAATATGGTGAGATTGCTATCATATCACTGTGTCATTTCCATTATGTTCATCTAATTTCCAATGGAGATGTCTGGTCAGAAGTGGTTTGTTTGGTTCAGTTGCTGGGCCCTCCTTGGATATTGGTGCTTCATGTGAAGTGGATTAACTTAGGGTAGGTCCCTTTAGCTGGATTTGGTCAGGGCAATAAAGAGAGATGTAATGCCTATGTTATTGCTCCTCTCTCTCAAGGTAAAATTGTGTGGTCTGAGATGGTATCATGTTTGTTTTGGAGAAATACCACAGACCAATAACCTTGAAAGGTATTGGGAATAAAGAGGTCTGCTTTTTTCAAAATTCTGTGTAGGTGTCATAGTATGGTTCCATTTGCTGGTTAGGAAGTCATCTGATTTGATTTTAGTGATGGTGTTCACTGTGTTTTTTTAGTCTTTGAAACCAGTGACTCCACAGGGACTTGGTTTTGGTAAATTTGTCACCAGTCTCTACTTCTGTGTACCAGAGTAGTGTGTGATATCTGATAGCCAGGGGTTTATTTTTTTAAGAATTCTGTACTGATTGGATTTCCGGATTATGAGGTCCTAGGCTATAGGAACTTTAGTATTTGCTGCTATTTAGATTACGTGACACATAAGATTGGTAAAGACACCAATTTTGGAGATGGAGAGGCAAAGCTGAAGGGGAGGAGGAGGCCTTTATTTGAAGATAACAATTCTTGTGTTGTTATGTTCAAAAGTCTTATCTAGTAAGTTTCCCATAGGAAGGTATTGGGAATAGAGACATATTTTTTTTTCAAAATTCCATGTAGGTGTCGTGGTATGGCACCATTTGCTTGTTAGGAAGTTATATAAGTTTATTTTACATGATGGTGCTCATTATGTTATTTTAGTCTTTGAAGCCAGTGACTCCATAGGGACTTGTTTTTTGATTAAATTTGCCACCAGTCTCTACTTATTTGTCCCAGAGTAGTATGTGATATCTCATAGGCAGGGATTTGAAACAATTTTTTTAAGAATTCTGGACTGACTGGTTTCCTGGATGATGAGGTCTTAGGCTATGGGAACTTTACTGTCTGCTGATTTTTATAATAAGTAACGCAAAGAATTGGTAAAGACACCAATTTTCGAGATGGAGAGGAAAGGCTGAAGGGGAGGAGGAGGCCTTTATTTGAAGATAAAAATTCTTGTGTTGTTATGTTCAAAAGTCTTATCTAGTAAGTTTCCCATAGCTCGCTATCTTTTTTTCCAAATTCTTCATGTACCCACTATCTGACAAATATAATAGAAGTAGCATTATTTACTCACCTAATATACCAAGAGCTGTTTTACAAATGGTTGGAGACTCATATGTATATTGGGCTTAAAGCCAATTCCTGTAGTGGTGCCATATGTTTAGATAAAGAACCAGGACTGAAGCAGATTTTGAGAGCTTTTATGTGATGATAAATTGTGTAGACTTAGGATATCCAGACCTTGTACGTTTTCCAATGCATAGCTATCATGTGTTGTACTATAGAATCAATACATTTTGTAAAAAAAAAAGTGCTTGTAAAGGGGTATACACTTCTGGGTGAATTAATTCTGTGTTTTCCTGTTTACTGTAAAAAAGTTGGGATTTTTTTGGTATAGTTTTCAATTTTGTTTTATACTTGCACACATTTCATGTTAATGTTGTACTCTCATTTGATTTTGATTGGCTGTGTATAATCATGGAGATTTTATCTAGATTCTTTTACTATATTTTATATGTTATTCTGTTACATTGAAGTTAAATGTACCTCAAATCATTATAGTTACATTGGTAATATGGTGAGATTGCTATCATATCACTGTGTCATTTCCATTATGTTCATCTAATTTCCAATGGAGATGTCTGGTCAGAAGTGGTTTGTTTGGTTCAGTTGCTGGGCCCTCCTTGGATATTGGTGCTTCATGTGAAGTGGAATAACTTAGGGTAGGTCCCTTTAGCTGGATTTGGTCAGGGCAATAAAGAGAGATGTAATGCTTATGTTATTGCTCCTCTCTCTCACGGTAAAATTGTGTGGTCTGAGATGGTATCATGTTTGTTTTGGAGAAATACCACAGAATAATAACCTTTAAAGGAATTGGGAATAAAGAGGTCTGCTTTTTTCAAAATTCTGTGTAGGTGTCATAGTATGGCGCCATTTGCTGGTTAGGAAGTCATCTGATTTGATTTTAGCGATGGTGTTCACTGTGTTTTTTTAGTCTTTGAAACCAGTGACTCCACAGGGACTTGGTTTTGGTAAATTTGTCACCAGTCTCTACTTCTGTCTACCAGAGTAGTATGTGATATCTGATAGCCAGGGGTTTGAAACTATTTTTTTAAGAATTCTGTACTGACTGGATTTCCGGATTATGAGGTCCTAGGCTATAGGAACTTTAGTATTTGCTGCTATTTACAATAAGTGACACATAAGATTGGTAAAGACACCAATTTTGGAGATGGAGAGGCAAGGCTGAAGGGGAGGAGGAGGCCTTTATTTGAAGATAACAATTCTTGTGTTGTTATGTTCAAAAGTCTTATCTAGTAAGTTTCCCATAGGAAGGTATTGGAAATAGAGACATATTTTTTTTTCAAAATTCCATGTAGGTGTCGTGGTATGGCACCCTTTTCTTGTTAGGAAGTCATATGAGTTTATTTTACATGATGGTGTTCATTATGTTATTTTAGTCTTTGAAGCCAGTGACTCCATAGGGACTTGTTTTTTGATTCAATTTGCCACCAGTCTCTACTTATTTTTCCCAGAGTAGTATGTGATATCTCATAGGCAGGGATTTGAAACTATTTTTTTAAGAATTCTGGACTGACTGGTTTCCTGGATGATGAGGTCTTAGGCTATGGGAACTTTACTGTCTACTGATTTTTATAATAAGTAACGCAAAGAATTGGTAAAGACACCAATTTTGGAGATGGAGAGGAAAGGCTGAAGGGGAAGAGGAGGCCTTTATTTGAAGATAACAATTCTTGTGTTGTTATGTTCAAAAGTCTTATCTAGTAAGTTTCCCATAGCTCGCTATCTTTTTTTCCAAATTCTTCATGTACCCACTATCTGACAAATATAATAGAAGTAGCATTATTTACTCACCTAATATACCAAGAGCTGTTTTACAAATGGTTGGAGACTCATATGTATATTGGGCTTAAAGCCAATGCCTGTAGTGGTGCCATATGTTTAGATAAAGAACCAGGACTGAAGCAGATTTTGAGAGCTTTTGTGTGATGATAAATCGTGTAGACTTAGGATATCCAGACCTTGTACGTTTTCCAATGCGTAGCTATCATGTGTTGTACTATAGAATCAATACATTTTGTAAAAAAAAAAGTGCTTGTAAAGGGGTATACACTTCTGGGTGAATTAATTCCGTGTTTTCCTGTTTATTGTAAAAAAGTTGGAAATTTTTTGGTATAGTTTTCAATTTTGTTTTATACTTGCACACATTTCATGTTAATGTTGTACTCTCATTTGATTTTGATTGGCTGTGTATAATCATGAAGATTTTATCTAGATTATTTTACTATATTTTATATGTTATTCTGTTACATTGAAGTTAAATGTACCTCAAATCATTATAGTTACATTGGTAATATGGTGTGATTGCTATCATATCACTGTGTCATTTCCATTATGTTCATCTAATTTCCAATGGAGATGTCTGGTCAGAAGTGGTTTGTTTGGTTCAGTTGCTGGGCCCTCCTTGGATATTGGTGCTTCATGTGAAGTGGAATAACTTAGGGTAGGTCCCTTTAGCTGGATTTGGTCATGGCAATAAAGAGAGATGTAATGCTTATGTTATTGCTCCTATCTCTCAAGGTAAAATTGTGTGGTCTGAGATGGTATCATGTTTGTTTTGGAGAAATACCACAGAATAATAACCTTGAAAGGAATTGGGAATAAAGAGGTCTGCTTTTTTCAAAATTCTGTGTAGGTGTCATAGTATGGCGCCATTTGCTGGTTAGGAAGTCATCTGATTTGATTTTAGCGATGGTGTTCACTGTGTTTTTTTAGTCTTTGAAACCAGTGACTCCACAGGGACTTGGTTTTGGTAAATTTGTCACCAGTCTCTACTTCTGTGTACCAGTAGTAGTATGTGATATCTGATAGCCAGGGGTTTGAAACTATTTATTTAAGAATTCTGTACTGACTGGATTTCCGGATTATGAGGTCCTAGGCTATAGGAACTTTAGTATTTGCTGCTATTTACAATAAGTGACACATAAGATTGGTAAAGACACCAATTTTGGAGATGGAGAGGCAAGGCTGAAGGGGAGGAGGAGGCCTTTATTTGAAGATAACAATTCTTGTGTTGTTATGTTCAAAAGTCTTATCTAGTAAGTTTACCATAGGAAGGTATTGGAAATAGAGACATATTTTTTTTTCAAAATTCCATGTAGGTGTCGTGGTATGGCACCCTTTTCTTGTTAGGAAGTCATATGAGTTTATTTTACATGATGGTGTTCATTATGTTATTTTAGTCTTTGAAGCCAGTGACTCCATAGGGACTTGTTTTTTGATTAAATTTGCCACCAGTCTCTACTTATTTTTCCCAGAGTAGTATGTGATATCTCATAGGCAGGGATTTGAAACTATTTTTTTAAGAATTCTGGACTGACTGGTTTCCTGGATGATGAGGTCTTAGGCTATGGGAACTTTACTGTCTACTGATTTTTATAATAAGTAACGCAAAGAATTGGTAAAGACACCAATTTTGGAGATGGAGAGGAAAGGCTGAAGGGGAAGAGGAGGCCTTTATTTGAAGATAACAATTCTTGTGTTGTTATGTTCAAAAGTCTTATCTAGTAAGTTTCCCATAGCTCGCTATCTTTTTTTCCAAATTCTTCATGTACCCACTATCTGACAAATATAATAGAAGTAGCATTATTTACTCACCTAATATACCAAGAGCTGTTTTACAAATGGTTGGAGACTCATATGTATATTGGGCTTAAAGCCAATGCCTGTAGTGGTGCCATAGGTTTAGATAAAGAACCAGGACTGAAGCAGATTTTGAGAGCTTTTGTGTGATGATAAATTGTGTAGACTTAGGATATCCAGTTCTTGTGCGTTTTCCAATGCGTAGCTATCATGTGTTGTACTATAGAATCAATACATTTTGGAAAAAAAAGTGCTTGTAAAGGGGTATACACTTCTGGGTGAATTAATTCTGTGTTTTCCTGTTTATTGTAAAAAAGTTGTGATTTTTTGGTATAGTTTTCAATTTTGTTTTATATTTGCACACATTTCATGTTAATGTTGTACTCTCATTTGATTTTGATTGGCTGTGTATAATCATGGAGATTTTATCTAGATTATTTTACTATATTTTATATGTTATTCTGTTACATTGAAGTTAGATGTACCTCAAATCATTATAGTTAAATTGGTAATATGGTCAGATTGCTATCATATCACTGTGTCATTTCCATTATGTTCATCTAATTTCCAATGGAGATGTCTGGTCAGAAGTGGTTTGTTTGGTTCAGTTGCTGGGCCCTCCTTGGATATTGGTGCTTCATGTGAAGTGGAATAACTTAGGGTAGGTCCCTTTAGCTGGATTTGGTCAGGGCAATAAAGAGAGATGTAATGCTTATGTTATTGCTCCTCTTTCTCAAGGTAAAATTGTGTGGTCTGAGATGGTATCATGTTTGTTTTGGAGAAATACTACAGACCAATAACCTTGAAAGGTATTGTGAATAAAGAGGTCTGCTTTTTTCAAAATTCTGTGTAGGTGTCATAGTATGGCGCCATTTGCTGGTTAGGAAGTCATCTGATTTGATTTTAGTGATGGTGTTCACTGTGTTTTTTTAGTCTTTGAAACCAGTGACTCCACAGGGACTTGGTTTTGGTAAATTTGTCACCAGTCTCTACTTCTGTGTACCAGAGTAGTATGTGATATCTGATAGCCAGGGGTTTGAAACAATTTTTTTTAAGAATTCTGTACTGACTGCATTTCCGGATTATGAGGTCCTAGGCTATAGGAACTTTAGTATTTGCTGCTATTTACAATAAGTGACACATAAGATTGGTAAAGACACCAATTTTGGAGATGGAGAGGCAAGGCTGAAGGGGAGGAGGAGGCCTTCATTTGAAGATAACAATTCTTGTGTTGTTATGTTCAAAAGTCTTATCTAGTAAGTTTCCCATAGGAATGTATTGGGAATAGAGATATATTTTTTTTTCAAAATTCCATGTAGGTGTCGTGGTATGGCACCATTTGCATGTTAGGAAGTCATATGAATTTATTTTACATGATGGTGTTCATTATGTTATTTTAGTCTTTAAAGCCAGTGACTCCATAGGGACTTGTTTTTTGATTAAATTTGCCACCAGTCTCTACTTATTTGTCCCAGAGTAGTATGTGATATCTCATAGGCAGGGATTTGAAACAATTTTTTTAAGAATTCTGGACTGACTGGTTTCCTGGATGATGAGGTCTTAGGCTATGGGAACTTTACTGTCTGCTGATTTTTATAATAAGTAACGTAAAGAATTGGTAAAGACACCAATTTTGGAGATGGAGAGGAAAGGCTGAAGGGGAGGAGGAGGCCTTTATTTGAAGATAACAATTCTTGTGTTGTTATGTTCAAAAGTCTTATCTAGTAAGTTTCCCATAGCTCGCTATCTTTTTTTCCAAATTCTTCATGTACCCACTATCTGACAATTATAATAGAAGTAGCATTATTTACTCACCTAATATTCCAAGAGCTGTTTTACAAATGGTTGGAGACTCATATGTATATTGGGCTAAAAGCCAATGCCTGTAGTGGTGCCATAGGTTTAGATAAAGAACCAGGACTGAAGCAGATTTTGAGAGCTTTTGTGTGATGATAAATCGTGTAGACTTAGGATATCCAGACCTTGTACGTTTTCCAATGCGTAGCTATCATGTGTTGTACTATAGAATCAATACATTTTGTAAAAAAAAAAGTGCTTGTAAAGGGGTATACACTTCTGGGTGAATTAATGTTTTCCTGTTTACTGTAAAAAAGTTGGGATTTGTTGGTATAGTTTTCAATTTTGTTTTATACTTGCACACATTTCATGTTAATGTTGTACTCTCATTTGATTTTGATTGGCTGTGTATAATCATGGAGATTTTATCTAGATTATTTTACTATATTTTATATGTTATTCTGTTACATTGAAGTTAGATGTACCTCAAATCATTATAGTTACATTGGTAATATGGTGAGATTGCTATCATATCACTGTGTCATTTCCTTTATGTTCATCTAATTTCCAATGGAGATGTCTGGTCAGAAGTGGTTTGTTTGGTTCAGTTGCTGGGCCCTCCTTGGATATTGGTGCTTCATGTGAAGTGGAATAACTTAGGGTAGGTCCCTTTAGCTAGATTTGGTCAGGGCAATAAAGAGAGATGTAATGCTTATGTTATTGCTCCTCTCTCTCAAGGTAAAATTGTGTGGTCTGAGATGGTATCATGTTTGTTTTGGAGAAATACTACAGACCAATAACCTTGAAAGGTATTGGGAATAAAGAGGTCTGCTTTTTTCAAAATTCTGTGTAGGTGTCATAGTATGGCGCCATTTGCTGGTTAGGAAGTCATCTGATTTGATTTTAGTGATGGTGTTCACTGTGTTTTTTTAGTCTTTGAAACCAGTGACTCCACAGGGACTTGGTTTTGGTAAATTTGTCACCAGTCTCTACTTCTGTGTACCAGAGTAGTATGTGATATCTGATAGCCAGGGGTTTGAAACTATTTTTTTAAGAATTCTGTACTGACTGGATTTCCGGATTATGAGGTCCTAGGCTATAGGAACTTTAGTATTTGCTGCTATTTACAATAAGTGACACAAAAGATTGGTAAAGACACCAATTTTGGAGATGGAAAGGCAAGGCTGAAGGGGAGGAGGAGGCCTTTATTTGAAGATAACAATTCCTTTGTTGTTATGTTCAAAAGTCTTATCTAGTAAGTATCCCATAGAAAGGTATTGGGAATAGAGACATATTTTTTTTTCAAAATTCCATGTAGGTGTCGTGGTATGGCACCATTTGCTTGTTAGGAAGTCATATAAGTTTATTTTACATGATGGTGTTCATTATGTTATTTTAGTCTCTGAAGCCAGTGACTCCATAGGGACTTGTTTTTTGATTACATTTGCCACCAGTCTCTACTTATTTGTCCCAGAGTAGTATGTGATATCTCATAGGCAGGGATTTGAAACTATTTTTTTAAGAATTCTGGACTGACTGGTTTCCTGGATGATGAGGTCTTAGGCTATGGGAACTTTGCTGTCTGCTGATTTTTATAATAAGTAACGCAAAGAATTGGTAAAGACACCAATTTTGGAGATGGAGAGGAAAGGCTGAAGGGGAGGAGGAGGCCTTTAGTTGAAGATAACAATTCTTGTGTTGTTATGTTCAAAAGTCTTATCTAGTAAGTTTCACATAGCTCGCTATCTTTTTTTCCAAATTCTTCATGTACCCACTATCTGACAAATATAATAGAAGTAGCATTATTTACTCACCTAATATTCCAAGAGCTGTTTTACAAATGGTTGGAGACTCATATGTATATTGGGCTTAAAGCCAATGCCTGTAGTGGTGCCATAGGTTTAGGTAAAGAACCAGGACTGAAGCAGATTTTGAGAGCTTTTGTGTGATGATAAATTGTGTAGACTTAGGATATCCAGACCTTGTACGTTTTCCAATGCGTAGCTATCATGTGTTGTACTATAGAATCAATAAATTTTGGAAAAAAAAGTGCTTGTAAAGGGGTATACACTTCTGGGTGAATTAATTCTGTGTTTTCCTGTTTATTGTAAAAAAGTTGGGATTTTTTGGTATAGTTTTCAATTTTGTTTTATACTTGCACACATTTCATGTTAATGTTGTACTCTCATTTGATTTTGATTGGCTGTGTATAATCATGGAGATTTTATCTAGATTATTTTACTATATTTTATATGTTATTCTGTTACATTGAAGTTAGATGTACCTCAAATCATTATAGTTACATTGGTAATATGGTGAGATTGCTATCATATCACTGTGTCATTTCCATTATGTTCATCTAATTTCCAATGGAGATGTCTGGTCAGAAGTGGTTTGTTTGGTTCAGTTGCTGGGCCCTCCTTGGATATTGGTGCTTCATGTGAAGTGGAATAACTTAGGGTAGGTCCCTTTAGCTGGATTTGGTCAGGGCAATAAAGAGAGATGTAATGCTTGTGTTATTGCTCCTCTCTCTCAAGGTAAAATTGTGTGGTCTGAGATGGTATCATGTTTGTTTTGGAGAAATACCACAGACCAATAACCTTGAAAGGTATTGGGAATAAAGAGGTCTGCTTTTTTAAAAATTCTGTGTAGGTGTCATAGTATGGCGCCATTTGCTGGTTAGGAAGTCATCTGATTTGATTTTAGTGATGGTGTTCACTGTGTTTTTTTAGTCTTTGAAACCAGTGACTCCACAGGGACTTGGTTTTGGTAAATTTGTCACCAGTCTCTACTTCTGTGTACCAGAGTAGTATGTGATATCTGATAGCCAGGGGTTTGAAACTATTTTTTTAAGAATTCTGTACTGACTGGATTTCCGGATTATGAGGTCTTAGGCTATAGGAACTTTAGTATTTGCTGCTATTTACAATAAGTGACACATAAGATTGGTAAAGACACCAATATTGGAGATGGAGAGGCAAGGCTGAAGAGGAAGAGGAGGCTTTAATTTGAAGATAGCAAATCCTTTGTTGTTATGTTCAAAAGTCTTATCTAGTAAGTTTCCCATAGGAAGGTATTGGGAATAGAGACATATTTTTTTTTCAAAATTCCATGTAGGTGTCGTGGTATGGCACCATTTGCTTGTTAGGAAGTCATATGAGTTTATTTTACATGATGGTGTTCATTATGTTATTTTAGTCTCTGAAGCCAGTGACTCCATAGGGACTTGTTTTTTGATTACATTTGCCACCAGTCTCTACTTATTTGTCCCAGAGTAGTATGTGATATCTCATAGGCAGGGATTTGAAACTATTTTTTTAAGAATTCTGGACTGACTGGTTTCCTGGATGATGAGGTCTTAGGCTATGGGAACTTTGCTGTCTGCTGATTTTTATAATAAGTAACGCAAAGAATTGGTAAAGACACCAATTTTGGAGATGGAGAGGAAAGGCTGAAGGGGAGGAGGAGGCCTTTATTTGAAGATAACAATTCTTGTGTTGTTATGTTCAAAAGTCTTATCTAGTAAGTTTCCCATAGCTCGCTATCTTTTTTTCCAAATTCTTCATGTACCCACTATCTGACAAATATAATAGAAGTAGCATTATTTACTCACCTAATATTCCAAGAGCTGTTTTACAAATGGTTGGAGACTCATATGTATATTGGGCTTAAAGCCAATGCCTGTAGTGGTGCCATAGGTTTAGGTAAAGAACCAGGACTGAAGCAGATTTTGAGAGCTTTTGTGTGATGATAAATTGTGTAGACTTAGGATATCCAGACCTTGTACGTTTTCCAATGCGTAGCTATCATGTGTTGTACTATAGAATCAATACATTTTGGAAAAAAAAGTGCTTGTAAAGGGGTATACACTTCTGGGTGAATTAATTCTGTGTTTTCCTGTTTATTGTAAAAAAGTTGGGATTTTTTGGTATAGTTTTCAATTTTGTTTTATACTTGCACACATTTCATGTTAATGTTGTACTCTCATTTGATTTTGATTGGCTGTGTATAATCATGGAGATTTTATCTAGATTATTTTACTATATTTTATATGTTATTCTGTTACATTGAAGTTAGATGTACCTCAAATCATTATAGTTACATTGGTAATATGGTGAGATTGCTATCATATCACTGTGTCATTTCCATTATGTTCATCTAATTTCCAATGGAGATGTCTGGTCAGAAGTGGTTTGTTTGGTTCAGTTGCTGGGCCCTCCTTGGATATTGGTGCTTCATGTGAAGTGGAATAACTTAGGGTAGGTCCCTTTAGCTGGATTTGATCAGGGCAATAAAGAGAGATGTAATGCTTGTGTTATTGCTCCTCTCTCTCAAGGTAATATTGTGTGGTCTGAGATGGTATCATGTTTGTTTTGGAGAAATACCACAGACCAATAACCTTGAAAGGTATTGGGAATAAAGAGGTCTGCTTTTTTCAAAATTCTGTGTAGGTGTCATAGTATGGCGCCATTTGCTGGTTAGGAAGTCATCTGATTTGATTTTAGTGATGGTGTTCACTGTGTTTTTTTAGTCTTTGAAACCAGTGACTCCACAGGGACTTGGTTTTGGTAAATTTGTCACCAGTCTCTACTTCTGTGTACCAGAGTAGTATGTGATATCTGATAGCCAGGGGTTTGAAACTATTTTTTTAAGAATTCTGTACTGACTGGATTTCCGGATTATGAGGTCCTAGGCTATAGGAACTTTAGTATTTGCTGCTATTTACAATAAGTGACACATAAGATTGGTAAAGACACCAATATTGGAGATGGAGAGGCAAGGCTGAAGAGGAAGAGGAGGCTTTTATTTGAAGATAACAAATCCTTTGTTGTTATGTTCAAAAGTCTTATCTAGTAAGTTTCCCATAGGAAGGTATTGGGAATAGAGACATATTTTTTTTTCAAAATTCCATGTAGGTGTCGTGGTATGGCACCATTTGCTTGTTAGGAAGTCATATGAGTTTATTTTACATGATGGTGTTCATTATGTTATTTTAGTCTTTAAAGCCAGTGACTCCATAGGGACTTGTTTTTTTATTAAATTTGCCACCAGTCTCTACTTATTTGTCCCAGAGTAGTATGTGATATCTCATAGGCAGGGATTTGAAACTATTTTTTTAAGAATTCTGGACTGACTGGTTTCCTGGATGATGAGGTCTTAGGCTATGGGAACTTTACTGTCTGCTTATTTTTATAATAAGTAACGCAAAGAATTGGTAAAGACACCAATTTTGGAGATGGAGAGGAAAGGCTGAAGGGGAGGAGGAGGCCTTTATTTGAAGATAACAATTCTTGTGTTGTTATGTTCAAAAGTCTTATCTAGTAAGTTTCCCATAGCTCGCTATCTTTTTTTCCAAATTCTTCATGTACCCACTATCTGACAAATATAATAGAAGTAGCATTATTTACTCACCTAATATACCAAGAGCTGTTTTACAAATGGTTGGAGACTCATATGTATATTGGGCTTAAAGCCAATGCCTGTAGTGGTGCCATAGGTTTAGATAAAGAACCAGGACTGAAGCAGATTTTGAGAGCTTTTGTGTGATGATAAATTGTGTAGACTTAGGATATCCAGACCTTGTACGTTTTCCAATGCATAGCTATCATGTGTTGTACTATAGAATCGATACATTTTGTAAAAAAAAAGTGCTTGTAAAGGGGTATATACTTCTGGGTGAATTAATTCTGTGTTTTCCTGTTTACTGTAAAAAAGTTGGGATTTTTTGGTATAGTTTTCAATTTTGTTTTATACTTGCACACATTTCATGTTAATGTTGTACTCTTATTTGATTTTGATTGGCTGTGTATAATCATGGAGATTTTATCTAGATTCTTTTACTATATTTGATATGTTATTCTGTTACATTGAAGTTAGATGTACCTCAAATCATTATAGTTACATTGGTAATATGGTGAGATTGCTATCATATCACTGTGTCATTTCCATTATGTTCATCTAATTTCCAATGGAGATGTCTGGTCAGAAGTGGTTTGTTTGGTTCAGTTGCTGGGCCCTCCTTGGATATTGGTGCTTCATGTGAAGTGGAATAACTTAGGGTAGGTCCCTTTAGCTGGATTTGGTCAGGGCAATAAAGAGAGATGTAATGCTTATGTTATTGCTCCTCTCTCTCAAGGTAAAATTTTGTGGTCTGAGATGGTATCATGTTTGTTTTGGAGAAATACCACAGACCAATAACCTTGAAAGGTATTGGGAATAAAGAGGTCTGCTTTTTTCAAAATTCTGTGTAGGTGTCATAGTATGGCGCCATTTGCTGGTTAGGAAGTCATCTGATTTGATTTTAGTGATGGTGTTCACTGTGTTTTTTTAGTCTTTGAAACCAGTGACTACACAGGGACTTGGTTTTGGTAAATTTGTCACCAGTCTCTACTTCTGTGTACCAGAGAAGTATGTGATATCTGATAGCCAGGGGTTTGAAACTATTTTTTTAAGAATTCTGTACTGACTGGATTTCCGGATTATGAGGTCCTAGGCTATAGGAACTTTAGTATTTGCTGCTATTTACAATACGTGACACATAAGATTGGTAAAGACACCAATTTTGGAGATGGAGAGGAAAGGCTGGTGGGGAGGAGGAGGCCTTTATTTGAAGATAACAATTCTTGTGTTGTTATGTTCAAAAGTCTCATCTAGTAAGTTTCCCATAGGAAGGTATTGGGAATAGAGACATATTTTTTTTTCAAAATTCCATGTAGGTGTCGTGGTATGGCACCATTTTCTTGTTAGGAAGTCATATAAGTTTATTTTACATGATGGTGCTCATTATGTTATTTTAGTCTTTGAAGCCAGTGACTCCGTAGGGACTTGTTTTTTTATTAAATTTGCCACCAGTCTCTACTTATTTGTCCCAGTGTAGTATGTGATATCTCATAGGCAGGGATTTGAAACTATTTTTTTAAGAATTCTGGACTGACTGGTTTCCTGGATGATGAGGTCTTAGGCTATGGGAACTTTACTGTCTGCTGATTTTTATAATAAGTAACGCAAAGAATTGGTAAAGACACCAATTTTGGAGATGGAGAGGAAAGGCTGAAGGGGAGGAGGAGGCCTTTATTTGAAGATAACAATTCTTGTGTTGTTATGTTCAAAAGTCTTATCTAGTAAGTTTCCCATAGCTCGCTATCTTTTTATCCAAATTCTTCATGTACCCACTATCTGACAAATATAATAGAAGTAGCATTATTTACTCACCTAATATACCAAGAGCTGTTTTACAAATGGTTGGAGAGTCATATGTATATTGGGCTTAAAGCCAATGCCTGTAGTGGGGCCATAGGTTTAGATAAAGAACCAGGACTGAAGCAGATTTTGAGAGCTTTTGTGTGATTATAAATTGTGTAGACTTAGGATATCCAGACCTTGTACGTTTTCCAATGCATAGCTATCATGTGTTGTACTATAGAATCAATACATTTTGTAAAAAAAAGTGCTTGTAAAGGGGTATACACTTCTGGGTGAATTAATTCTGTGTTTTCCTGTTTACTGTAAAAAAGTTGGGATTTTTTGGTATAGTTTTCAATTTTGTTTTATGCTTACACACATTTCATGTTAATGTTGTACTCTTATTTGATTTTGATTGGCTGTGTATAATCATGGAGATTTTATCTAGATTCTTTTACTATATTTTATATGTTATTCTGTTACATTGAAGTTAGATGTACCTCAAATCATTATAGTTACATTGGCAATATGGTGAGATTGCTATCATATCACTGTGTCATTTCCATTATGTTCATCTAATTTCCAATGGAGATGTCTGGTCAGAAGTGTTTTGTTTGGTTCAGTTGCTGGGACCTCCTTGGATATTGGTGCTTCATGTGAAGTGGAATAACTTAGGGTAGGTCCCTTTAGCTGCATTTGGTCAGGGCAATAAAGAGAGATGTAATGCTTATGTTATTGCTCCTCTCTCTCAAGGTAAAATTGTGTGGTCTGAGATGGTATCATGTTTGTTTTTGAGAAATACCACAGACCAATAACCTTGAAAGATATTGGGAATAAAGAGGTCTGCTTTTTTCAAAATTCTGTGTAGGTGTCATAGTATGGCGCCATTTGCTGGTTAGGAAGTCATCTGATTTGATTTTAGTGATGGTGTTCACTGTTTTTTTTTAGTCTTTGAAACCAGTGACTCCACAGGGACTTGGTTTTGGTAAATTTGTCACCAGTCTCTACTTCTGTGTACCAGAGTAGTATGTGATATCTGATAGCCATGGGTTTGAAACTATTTTTTTAAGAATTCTGTACTGACTGGATTTCCGGATTATGAGGTCCTAGGCTATAGGAACTTTAGTATTTGCTGCTATTTACAATAAGTGACACATAAGATTGGTAAAGACACCAATTTTGGAGATGGAGAGGCAAGGCTGAAGGGGAGGAGGAGGCCTTTATTTGAACATAACAATTCTTGTGTTGTTATGTTCAAAAGTCTTATCTAGTAAGTTTCCCATAGGAAGGTATTGGGAATAGAGACATTTTTTTTTTTCAAAATTCCATGTAGGTGTCGTGGTATGGCACCATTTGCTTGTTAGGAAGTCATATGAGTTTATTTTACATGATGGTGTTCATTATGTTATTTTAGTCTTTGAAGCCAGTGACTCCATAGGGACTTGTTTTTTGATTAAATTTGCCACCAGTCTCTACTTATTTGTCCCAGAGTAGTATGTGATATCTCATAGGCAGGGTTTTGAAACTATTTTTTTAAGAATTCTGGACTGACTGGTTTCCTGGATGATGAGGTCTTAGGCTATGGGAACTTTACTGTCTGCTGATTTTTATAATAAGTAACGCAAAGAATTTGTAAAGACACCAATTTTGGAGATGGAGAGGAAAGGCTGAAGGGGAGGAGGAGGCCTTTATTTGAAGATAACAATTCTAGTGTTGTTATGTTCAATAGTCTTATCTAGTAAGTTTCCCAGAGCTCGCTATCTTTTTTTCCAAATTCTTCATGTACCCACTATCTGACAAATATAAAAGAAGTAGCATTATTTACTCACCTAATATACCAAGAGCTGTTTTACAAATGGTTGGAGACTCATATGTATATTGTGCTTAAAGCCAATGCCTGTAGTGGTGCCATAGGTTTAGATAAAGAACCAGGACTGAAGCAGATTTTGAGAGCTTTTGTGTGATGATAAATTGTGTAGACTTAGGATATCCAGACCTTGTACGTTTTCCAATGCGTAGCTATCATGTGTTGTACTATAGAATCAATACATTTTGTAAAAAAAAAGTGCTTGTAAAGGGGTATACACTTCTGGGTGAATTAATTCTGTGTTTTCCTGTTTATTGTAAAAAAGTTGGACATTTTTTGGTATACTTTTCAATTTTGTTTTATACTTGCACACATTTCATGTTAATGTTGTACTCTCATTTGATTTTGATTGGCTGTGTATAATAATGGAGATTTTATCTAGATTCTTTTACTATATTTTATATGTTATTCTGTTACATTGAAGTTAGATGTACCTCAAATCATTATAGTTACATTGGTAATATGGTGAGATTGCTATCATATCACTGTGTCATTTCCATTATGTTCATCTAATTTCCAATGGAGATGTCTGGTCAGAAGTGGTTTGTTTGGTTCAGTTGCTGGGCCCTCCTTGGATATTGGTGCTTCATGTGAAGTGGAATAACTTAGGGTAGGTCCCTTTAGCTGGATTTGGTCAGGGCAGTAAAGAGGAGATGTAATGCTTATGTTATTGTTCCTCTCTCTCAAGGTAAAATTGTGTGGTCTGAGATGGTATCATGTTTGTTTTGGAGAAATACCACAGACCAATAACCTTGAAAGGTATTGGGAATAAAGAGGTCGGCTTTTTTCAAAATTCTGTGTAGGTGTCATAGTATGGCGCCATTTGCTGGTTAGGAAGTCATCTGATTTGATTTTAGTGATGATGTTCACTGTGTTTTTTTAGTCTTTGAAACCAGTGACTCCACAGGGACTTGGTTTTGGTAAATTTGTCACCAGTCTCTACTTCTGTGTACCAGAGTAGTATGTGATATCTGATAGCCAGGGGTTTGAAACTATTTTTTTAAGAATTCTGTACTGACTGGATTTCCGGATTATGAGGTCCTAGGCTATAGGAACTTTAGTATTTGCTGCTATTTACAATAAGTGACACAAAAAATTGGTAAAGACACAAATTTTGGAGATGGAGAGGCAAGGCTGAAGGGGAGGAGGAGGCCTTTATTTGAACATAACAATTCTTGTGTTGTTATGTTCAAAAGTCTTATCTAGTAAGTTTCCTATAGGAAGGTATTGGGAATAGAGACATATTTTTTTTTCAAAATTCCATGTAGGTGTCGTGGTATGGCACCATTTGCTTGTTAGGAAGTCATATGAGTTTATTTTACATGATGGTGTTCATTATGTTATTTTAGTCTTTGAAGCCAGTGACTCCATAGGGACTTGTTTTTTGATTAAATTTCCACCAGTCTATACTTATTTGTCCCAGAGTAGTATGTGATATCTCATAGGCAGGGATTTGAAACTATTTTTTTTAAGAATTCTGGACTGACTGGTTTCCTCCATGGTGAGGTCTTAGGCTATGGGAACTTTACTGTTTGCTGATTTTTATAATAAGTAACGCAAAGAATTGGTAAAGACACCAATTTTGGAGATGGAGAGGAAAGGCTGAAGGGGAGGAGGAGGCCTTTATTTGAAGATAACAATTCTTGTGTTGTTATGTTTAAAAGTCTTATCTAGTAAGTTTCCCATAGCTCGCTATCTTTATTTCCAAATTCTTCATGTACCCACTATCTGACAAATATAATAGAAGTAGCATTATTTACTCACCTAATATTCCAAGAGCTGTTTTACAAATGGTTGGAGACTCATATGTATATTGGGCTTAAAGCCAATGCCTGTAGTGGTGCCATAGGTTTAGATAAAGAACCAGGACTGAAGCAGATTTTGAGAGCTTTTGTGTGATGATAAATTGTGTAGACTTAGGATATCCAGACCTTGTACGTTTTCCAATGCGTAGCTATCATGTGTTGTACTATAGAATCAATACATTTTGTAAAAAAAAGTGCTTGTAAAGGGGTATACACTTCTGGGTGAATTAATTCTGTGTTTTCCTGTTTATTGTAAAAAAGTTGGGATTTTTTGGTATAGTTTTCAATTTTGTTTTATACTTGCACACATTTCATGTTAATGTTGAACTCTCATTTGATTTTGATTGGCTATGTATAATCATGGAGATTTTATCTAGATTATTTTACTATATTTTATATGTTATTCTGTTACATTGAAGTTAGATGTACCTCAAATCATTATAGTTACATTGGTAATATGGTGAGATTGCTATCATATCACTGTGTCATTTCCATTATGTTCATCTAATTTCCAATGGAGATGTCTGGTCAGAAGTGGTTTGTTTGGTTCAGTTGCTGGGCCCTCCTTGGATATTGGTGCTTCATGTGAAGTGGAATAACTTAGGGTAGGTCCCTTTAGCTGGATTTGGTCAGGGCAATAAAGAGAGATGTAATGCTTATGTTATTGCTCCTCTCTCTCAAGGTAAAATTGTGTGGTCTGAGATGGTATCAGGTTTGTTTTGGAGAAATACCACAGACCAATAACCTTGAAACGTATTGGGAATAAAGAGGTCTGCTTTTTTCAAAATTCTGTGTAGGTGTCATAGTATGGCGCCATTTGCTGGTTAGGAAGTCACCTGATTTGATTTTAGTGATGGTGTTCACTGTGTTTTTTTAGTCTTTGAAACCAGTGACTCCACAGGGACTTGGTTTTGGTAAATTTGTCACCAGTCTCTACTTCTGTGTACCAGAGTAGTATGTGATATCTGATAGCCAGGGGTTTGAAACTATTTTTTTAAGAATTCTGTACTGACTGGATTTCCGGATTATGAGGTCCTAGGCTATAGGAACTTTAGTATTTGCTGCTATTTACAATAAGTGACACAAAAAATTGGTAAAGACACAAATTTTGGAGATGGAGAGGCAAGGCTGAAGGGGAGGAGGAGGCCTTTATTTGAACATAACAATTCTTGTGTTGTTATGTTCAAAAGTCTTATCTAGTAAGTTTCCTATAGGAAGGTATTGGGAATAGAGACATATTTTTTTTTCAAAATTCCATGTAGGTGTCATGGTATGGCACCATTTGCTTGTTAGGAAGTCATATGAGTTTATTTTACATGATGGTGTTCATTATGTTATTTTAGTCTTTGAAGCCAGTGACTCCATAGGGACTTGTTTTTTTATTAAATTTCCACCAGTCTCTACTTATTTGTCCCAGAGTAGTATGTGATATCTCATAGGCAGGGATTTGAAACTATTTTTTTAAGAATTCTGGACTGACTGGTTTCCTCCATGGTGAGGTCTTAGGCTATGGGAACTTTACTGTCTGCTGATTTTTATAATAAGTAACGCAAAGAATTGGTAAAGACACCAATTTTGGAGATGGAGAGGAAAGGCTGAAGGGGAGGAGGAGGCCTTTATTTGAAGATAACAATTCTTGTGTTGTTATGTTTAAAAGTCTTATCTAGTAAGTTTCCCATAGCTCGCTATCTTTATTTCCAAATTCTTCATGTACCCACTATCTGACAAATATAATAGAAGTAGCATTATTTACTCACCTAATATTCCAAGAGCTGTTTTACAAATGGTTGGAGACTCATATGTATATTGGGCTTAAAGCCAATGCCTGTAGTGGTGCCATAGGTTTAGATAAAGAACCAGGACTGAAGCAGATTTTGAGAGCTTTTGTGTGATGATAAATTGTGTAGACTTAGGATATCCAGACCTTGTACGTTTTCCAATGCGTAGCTATCATGTGTTGTACTATAGAATCAATACATTTTGTAAAAAAAAGTGCTTGTAAAGGGGTATACACTTCTGGGTGAATTAATTCTGTGTTTTCCTGTTTATTGTAAAAAAGTTGGGATTTTTTGGTATAGTTTTCAATTTTGTTTTATACTTGCACACATTTCATGTTAATGTTGAACTCTCATTTGATTTTGATTGGCTATGTATAATCATGGAGATTTTATCTAGATTATTTTACTATATTTTATATGTTATTCTGTTACATTGAAGTTAGATGTACCTCAAATCATTATAGTTACATTGGTAATATGGTGAGATTGCTATCATATCACTGTGTCATTTCCATTATGTTCATCTAATTTCCAATGGAGATGTCTGGTCAGAAGTGGTTTGTTTGGTTCAGTTGCTGGGCCCTCCTTGGATATTGGTGCTTCATGTGAAGTGGAATAACTTAGGGTAGGTCCCTTTAGCTGGATTTGGTCAGGGCAATAAAGAGAGATGTAATGCTTATGTTATTGCTCCTCTCTCTCAAGGTAAAATTGTGTGGTCTGAGATGGTATCAGGTTTGTTTTGGAGAAATACCACAGACCAATAACCTTGAAACGTATTGGGAATAAAGAGGTCTGCTTTTTTCAAAATTCTGTGTAGGTGTCATAGTATGGCGCCATTTGCTGGTTAGGAAGTCACCTGATTTGATTTTAGTGATGGTGTTCACTGTGTTTTTTTAGTCTTTGAAACCAGTGACTCCACAGGGACTTGGTTTTGGTAAATTTGTCACCAGTCTCTACTTCTGTGTACCAGAGTAGTATGTGATATCTGATAGCCAGGGGTTTGAAACTATTTTTTTAAGAATTCTGTACTGACTGGATTTCCGGATTATGAGGTCCTAGGCTATAGGAACTTTAGTATTTGCTGCTATTTACAATAAGTGACACAAAAAATTGGTAAAGACACAAATTTTGGAGATGGAGAGGCAAGGCTGAAGGGGAGGAGGAGGCCTTTATTTGAACATAACAATTCTTGTGTTGTTATGTTCAAAAGTCTTATCTAGTAAGTTTCCTATAGGAAGGTATTGGGAATAGAGACATATTTTTTTTTCAAAATTCCATGTAGGTGTCATGGTATGGCACCATTTGCTTGTTAGGAAGTCATATGAGTTTATTTTACATGATGGTGTTCATTATGTTATTTTAGTCTTTGAAGCCAGTGACTCCATAGGGACTTGTTTTTTTATTAAATTTCCACCAGTCTCTACTTATTTGTCCCAGAGTAGTATGTGATATCTCATAGGCAGGGATTTGAAACTATTTTTTTAAGAATTCTGGACTGACTGGTTTCCTCCATGGTGAGGTCTTAGGCTATGGGAACTTTACTGTCTGCTGATTTTTATAATAAGTAACGCAAAGAATTGGTAAAGACACCAATTTTGGAGATGGAGAGGAAAGGCTGAAGGGGAGGAGGAGGCCTTTATTTGAAGATAACAATTCTTGTGTTGTTATGTTTAAAAGTCTTATCTAGTAAGTTTCCCATAGCTCGCTATCTTTATTTCCAAATTCTTCATGTACCCACTATCTGACAAATATAATAGAAGTAGCATTATTTACTCACCTAATATTCCAAGAGCTGTTTTACAAATGGTTGGAGACTCATATGTATATTGGGCTTAAAGCCAATGCCTGTAGTGGTGCCATAGGTTTAGATAAAGAACCAGGACTGAAGCAGATTTTGAGAGCTTTTGTGTGATGATAAATTGTGTAGACTTAGGATATCCAGACCTTGTACGTTTTCCAATGCGTAGCTATCATGTGTTGTACTATAGAATCAATACATTTTGGAAAAAAAAAAGTGCTTGTATAACGGTATACACTTCTGGGTGAATTAATTCTGTGTTTTCCTGTTTATTGTAAAAAAGTTGGGATTTTTTGGTATAGTTTTCAATTTTGTTTTATACTTGCACACATTTCATGTTAATGTTGAACTCTCATTTGATTTTGATTGGCTATGTATAATCATGGAGATTTTATCTAGATTATTTTACTATTTTTTATATGTTATTCTGTTACATTGAAGTTAGATGTACCTCAAATCATTATAGTTACATTGGTAATATGGTGAGATTGCTATCATATCACTGTGTCATTTCCATTATGTTCATCTAATTTCCAATGGAGATGTCTGGTCAGAATTGGTTTGTTTGGTTCAGTTGCTGGGCCCTCCTTGGATATTGGTGCTTCATGTGAAGTGGAATAACTTAGGGTAGGTCCCTTTAGCTGGATTTGGTCATGGCAATAAAGAGAGATGTAATGCCTATGTTATTACTCCTCTCTCTCAAGGTAAAATTGTGTGGTCTGAGATGGTATCAGGTTTGTTTTGGAGAAATACCACAGACCAATAACCTTGAAACGTATTGGGAATAAAGAGGTCTGCTTTTTTCAAAATTCTGTGTAGGTGTCATAGTATGGCGCCATTTGCTGGTTAGGAAGTCACCTGATTTGATTTTAGTGATGGTGTTCACTGTGTTTTTTTAGTCTTTGAAACCAGTGACTCCACAGGGACTTGGTTTTGGTAAATTTGTCACCAGTCTCTACTTCTGTGTACCAGAGTAGTATGTGATATCTGATAGCCAGGGGTTTGAAACTATTTTTTTAAGAATTCTGTACTGACTGGATTTCCGGATTATGAGGTCCTAGGCTATAGGAACTTTAGTATTTGCTGCTATTTACAATAAGTGACACAAAAAATTGGTAAAGACACAAATTTTGGAGATGGAGAGGCAAGGCTGAAGGGGAGGAGGAGGCCTTTATTTGAACATAACAATTCTTGTGTTGTTATGTTCAAAAGTCTTATCTAGTAAGTTTCCTATAGGAAGGTATTGGGAATAGAGACATATTTTTTTTTCAAAATTCCATGTAGGTGTCATGGTATGGCACCATTTGCTTGTTAGGAAGTCATATGAGTTTATTTTACATGATGGTGTTCATTATGTTATTTTAGTCTTTGAAGCCAGTGACTCCATAGGGACTTGTTTTTTTATTAAATTTCCACCAGTCTCTACTTATTTGTCCCAGAGTAGTATGTGATATCTCATAGGCAGGGATTTGAAACTATTCTTTTAAGAATTCTGGACTGACTGGTTTCCTCCATGGTGAGGTCTTAGGCTATGGGAACTTTACTGTCTGCTGATTTTTATAATAAGTAACGCAAAGAATTGGTAAAGACACCAATTTTGGAGATGGAGAGGAAAGGCTGAAGGGGAGGAGGAGGCCTTTATTTGAAGATAACAATTCTTGTGTTGTTATGTTTAAAAGTCTTATCTAGTAAGTTTCCCATAGCTCGCTATCTTTATTTCCAAATTCTTCATGTACCCACTATCTGACAAATATAATAGAAGTAGCATTATTTACTCACCTAATATTCCAAGAGCTGTTTTACAAATGGTTGGAGACTCATATGTATATTGGGCTTAAAGCCAATGCCTGTAGTGGTGCCATAGGTTTAGATAAAGAACCAGGACTGAAGCAGATTTTGAGAGCTTTTGTGTGATGATAAATTGTGTAGACTTAGGATATCCAGACCTTGTACGTTTTCCAATGCGTAGCTATCATGTGTTGTACTATAGAATCAATACATTTTGGAAAAAAAAAAGTGCTTGTATAACGGTATACACTTCTGGGTGAATTAATTCTGTGTTTTCCTGTTTATTGTAAAAAAGTTGGGATTTTTTGGTATAGTTTTCAATTTTGTTTTATACTTGCACACATTTCATGTTAATGTTGAACTCTCATTTGATTTTGATTGGCTATGTATAATCATGGAGATTTTATCTAGATTATTTTACTATTTTTTATATGTTATTCTGTTACATTGAAGTTAGATGTACCTCAAATCATTATAGTTACATTGGTAATATGGTGAGATTGCTATCATATCACTGTGTCATTTCCATTATGTTCATCTAATTTCCAATGGAGATGTCTGGTCAGAATTGGTTTGTTTGGTTCAGTTGCTGGGCCCTCCTTGGATATTGGTGCTTCATGTGAAGTGGAATAACTTAGGGTAGGTCCCTTTAGCTGGATTTGGTCAGGGCAATAAAGAGAGATGTAATGCCTATGTTATTACTCCTCTCTCTCAAGGTAAAATTGTGTGGTCTGAGATGGTATCATGTTTGTTTTGGAGAAATACCACAGACCAATAACCTTGAAAGGTATTGGGAATAAAGAGGTCTGTTTTTTTTCAAAATTCTGTGTAGGTGTCATAGTATGGCGCCATTTGCTGGTTAGGAAGTCATCTGATTTGATTTTAGTGATGGTGTTCACTGTGTTTTTTTAGTCTTTGAAACCAGTGACTCCACAGGGACTTGGTTTTGGTAAATTTGTCACCAGTCTCTACTTCTGTGTACCAGAGTAGTATGTGATATCTGATAGCCAGGGGTTTGAAACAATTTTTTAAAGAATTCTGTACTGACTGGATTTCCGGATTATGAGGTCCTAGGCTATAGGAACTTTAGTATTTGCTGCTATTTACAATAAGTGACACATAAGATTGGTAAAGACACCAATTTTGGAGATGGAGAGGCAAGGCTGAAGGGGAGGAGGAGGCCTTTATTTGAAGATAACAATTCTTGTGTTGTTATGTTCAAAAGTCTTATCTAGTAAGTTTCCCATAGCTCGCTATCTTTTTTTCCAAATTCTTCATGTACCCACTATCTGACAAATATAATTGAAGTAGCATTATTTACTCACCTAATATACCAAGAGCTGTTTTACAAATGGTTGGAGACTCATATGTATATTGGGCTTAAAGCCAATGCCTGTAGTGGTGCCATAGGTTTAGATAAAGAACCATGACTGAAGCAGATTTTGAGAGCTTTTGTGTGATGATAAATTGTGTAGACTTAGGATATCCAGACCTTGTACGTTTTCCAATGCGTAGCTATCATGTGTTGTACTATAGAATCAATACATTTTGTAAAAAAAAGTGCTTGTAAAGGGGTATACACTTCTGGGTGAATTAATTCTGTGTTTTCCTGTTTATTGTAAAAAAGTTGGACATTTTTTGGTATAGTTTTCTATTTTGTTTTATACTTGCACACATTTCATGTTAATGTTGTACTCTCATTTGATTTTGATTGGCTGTGTATAATCATGGAGATTTTATCTAGATTATTTTACTATATTTTATATGTTATTCTGTTACATTGAAGTTAGATGTACCTCAAATCATAGTAGTTACATTGGTAATATGGTGAGATTGCTATCATATCACTGTGTCATTTCCATTATGTTCATCTAATTTCCAATGGAGATGTCTGGTCAGAAGTGGTTTGTTTGGTTCAGTTGCTGGGCCCTCCTTGGATATTGGTGCTTCATGTGAAGTGGAATAACTTAGGGTAGGTCCCTTTTGCTGGATTTGGTCAGGGCAATAAAGAGAGATGTAATGCTTATGTTATTGCTCCTCTCTCTGAAGGTAAAATTGTGTGGTCTGAGATGGTATCATGTTTGTTTTGGAGAAATACCACAGACCAATAACCTTAAAAGGTATTGGGAATAAAGAGGTCTGCTTTTTTCAAAATTCTGTGTAGGTGTCATAGTATGGCGCCATTTGCTGGTTAGGAAGTCATCTGATTTTATTTTAGTGATGGTGTTCACTGTTTTTTTTTTAGTCTTTGAAACTAGTGACTCCACAGGGACTTGGTTTTGGTAAATTTGTCACCAGTCTCTACTTCTGTGTACCAGAGTAGTATGTGATATCTGATAGCCAGGGGTTTGAAACTATTTTTTTAAGAATTCTGTACTGACTGGATTTCCGGATTATGAGGTCCTAGGCTATAGGAACTTTAGTATTTGCTGCTATTTACAATAAGTGACACATAAGATTGGTAAAGACACCAATTTTGGAGATGGAGAGGCAAGGCTGAAGGGGAGGAGGAGGCCTTTATTTGAAGATAACAATTCTTGTGTTGTTATGTTCAAAAGTCTTATCTAGTAAGTTTCCCATAGGAAGGTATTGGGAATAGAGACATATTTTTTTTTCAAAATTCCATGTAGGTGTCGTGGTATGGCACCATTTGCTTGTTAGGAAGTCATATGAGTTTATTTTACATGATTGTGTTCATTATGTTATTTTAGTCTTTGAAGCCAGTGACTCCATAGGGACTTGTTTTTTTATTAAATTTGCCACCAGTCTCTACTTATTTGTCCCAGAGTAGTATGTGATATCTCATAGGCAGGGATTTGAAACTATTTTTTTAAGAATTCTGGACTGACTGGTTTCCTGGATGATGAGGTCTTAGGCGATGGGAAATTTACTGTCTGCTGATTTTTATAATAAGTAACGCAAAGAATTGGTAAAGACACCAATTTTGGAGATGGAGAGGAAAGGCTGAAGGGGGGGAGGAGGCCTTTATTTGAAGATAACAATTCTTGTGTTGTTATGTTCAAAAGTCTTATCTAGTAAGTTTCCCATAGCTCGCTATCTTTTTTTCCAAATACTTCATGTACCCACTATCTTACAAATTTAATTGAAGTAGCATTATTTACTCACCTAATATACCAAGAGCTGTTTTACAAATGGTTGGAGACTCATATGTATATTGTGCTTAAAGCCAATGCCTGTAGTGGTGCCATAGGTTTAGATAAAGAACCAGGACTGAAGCAGATTTTGAGAGCTTTTGTGTGATGATAAATTGTGTAGACTTAGGATATCCAGACCTTGTACGTTTTCCAATGCGTAGCTATCATGTGTTGTACTATAGAATCAATACATTTTGTTAAAAAAAAGTGCTTGTAAAGGGGTATACACTTCTGGGTGAATTAATTCTGTGTTTTCCTGTTTACTGTAAAAAAGTTGGGATTTTTTGGTATAGTTTTCAATTTTGTTTTATGCTTACACACATTTCATTTTAATGTTGTACTCTTATTTGATTTTGATTGGCTGTGTATAATCATGGAGATTTTATCTAGATTCTTTTACTATATTTTATATGTTATTCTGTTACATTGAAGTTAGATGTACCTCAAATCATTATAGTTACATTGGTAATATGGTGAGATTGCTATCATATCACTGTGTCATTTCCATTATGTTCATCTAATTTCCAATGGAGATGTCTGGTCAGAAGTGGTTTGTTTGGTTCAGTTGCTGGGCCCTCCTTGGATATTGGTGCTTCATGTGAAGTGGAATAACTTAGGGTAGGTCCCTTTAGCTGGATTTGGTCAGGGCAATAAAGAGAGATGTAATGCTTATGTTATTGCTCCTCTCTCTCAAGGTAAAATTTTGTGGTCTGAGATGGTATCATGTTTGTTTTGGAGAAATACCACAGACCAATAACCTTGAAAGGTATTGGGAATAAAGAGGTCTGCTTTTTTCAAAATTCTGTGTAGGTGTCATAGTATGGCGCCATTTGCTGGTTAGGAAGTCATCTGATTTGATTTTAGTGATGGTGTTCACTGTGTTTTTTTAGTCTTTGAAACCAGTGACTCCACAGGGACTTGGTTTTGGTAAATTTGTCACCAGTCTCTACTTCTGTGTACCAGAGTAGTATGTGATATCTGATAGCCAGGGGTTTGAAACAATTTTTTTAAGAATTCTGTACTGACTGGATTTCCGGATTATGAGGTCCTAGGCTATAGGAACTTTAGTATTTGCTGCTATTTACAATAAGTGACACATAAGATTGGTAAAGACACCAATTTTGGAGATGGAGAGGCAAGGCTGAAGGGGAGGAGGAGGCCTTTATTTGAAGATAACAATTCTTGTGTTGTTATGTTCAAAAGTCTTATGTAGTAAGTTTCCCATAGGAAGGTATTGGGAATAGAAACATATTTTTTTTTCAAAATTCCATGTAGGTGTCGTGGTATGGCACCATTTGCTTGTTAGGAAATCATATGAGTTTATTTTACATGATGGTGTTCATTATGTTATTTTAGTCTTTGAAGCCAGTGACTCCATAGGGACTTGTGTTTTGATTAAATTTGCCACCAGTCTCTACTTATTTGTCCCAGAGTAGTATGTGATATCTCATAGGCAGGGATTTGAAACTATTTTTTTAAGAATTCTGGACTGACTGGTTTCCTGGATGATGAGGTCTTAGGCTATGGGAACTTTACTGTCTGCTGATTTTTATAATAAGTAACGCAAAGAATTGGTAAAGACACCAATTTTGGAGATGGAGAGGAAAGGCTGAAGGGGAGGAGGAGGCCTTTATTTGAAGATAACAATTCTCGTGTTGTTATGTTCAAAAGTCTTATCTAGTAAGTTTCCCATAGCTCGCTATCTTTTTTTCCAAATTCTTCATGTACCCACTATCTGACAAATATAATTGAAGTAGCATTATTTACTCACCTAATATACCAAGAGCTGTTTTACAAATGGTTGGAGACTCATATGTATATTGGGCTTAAAGCCAATGCCTGTAGTGGTGCCATAGGTTTAGATAAAGAACCAGGACTGAAGCAGATTTTGAGAGCTTTTGTGTGATGATAAATTGTGTAGACTTAGGATATCCAGACCTTGTACGTTTTCCAATGCGTAGCTATCATGTGTTGTACTATAGAATCAATACATTTTGTAAAAAAAAAAGTGCTTGTAAAGGGGTATACACTTCTGGGTGAATTAATTCTGTGTTTTCCTGTTTACTGTAAAAAAGTTGGGATTTTTTGGTATCGTTTTCAATTTTGTTTTATACTTGCACACATTTCATGTTAATGTTGTACTCTCATTTGATTTTGATTGGCTGTGTATAATCATGGAGATTTTATCTAGATTCTTTTACTATATTTTATATGTTATTCTGTTACATTGAAGTTAGATGTACCTCAAATCATTATAGTTACATTGGTAATATGGTGAGATTGCTATAATATCACTGTGTCATTTCCATTATGTTCATCTAATTTCCAATGGAGATGTCTGGTCAGAAGTGGTTTGTTTGGTTCAGTTGCTGGGCCCTCCTTGGATATTGGTGCTTCATGTGAAGTGGAATAACTTAGGGTAGGTCCCTTTAGCTGGATTTGGTCAGGGCAATAAAGAGAGATGTAATGCTTATGTTATTGCTCCTCTCTCTCAAGGTAAAATTGTGTGATCTGAGATGGTATCATGTTTGTTTTGGAGAAATACCACAGACCAATAACCTTTAAAGGTATTGGGAATAAAGAGGTCTGCTTTTTTCAAAATTCTGTGTAGGTGTCATAGTATGGCGCCATTTGCTGGTTAGGAAGTCATCTGATTTGATTTTAGTGATGATGTTCACTGTGTTTTTTTAGTCTTTGAAACCAGTGACTCCACAGGGACTTGGTTTTGGTAAATTTGTCACCAGTCTCTACTTCTGTGTACCAGAGTAGTATGTGATATCTGATAGCCAGGGGTTTGAAACTATTTTTTTAAGAATTCTGTACTGACTGGATTTCCGGATTATGAGGTCCTAGGCTATAGGAACTTTAGTATTTGCTGCTATTTACAATAAGTGACACATAAGATTGGTAAAGACACCAATTTTGGAGATGGAGAGGCAAGGCTGAAGGGGAGGAGGAGGCCTTTATTTGAAGATAACAATTCTTGTGTTGTTATGTTCAAAAGTCTTATCTAGTAAGTTTCCCATAGGAAGGTATTGGGAATAGAGACATATTTTTTTTTCAAAATTCCATGTAGGTGTCGTGGTATGGCACCATTTGCTTGTTAGGAAGTCATATGAGTTTATTTTACATGATGGTGTTCATTATGTTATTTTAGTCTTTGAAGCCAGTGACTCCATAGGGGCTTGTTTTTTGATTAAATTTGCCACCAGTCTCTACTTATTTGTCCCAGAGTAGTATGTGATATCTCATAGGCAGGGATTTGAAACTATTTTTTTAAGAATTCTGGACTGACTGGTTTCCTGGATGATGAGGTCTTAGGCTATTGGAACTTTACTGTCTGCTGATTTTTGTAATAAGTAACGCAAAGAATTGGTAAAGACACCAATTTTGGAGATGGAGAGGAAAGGCTGAAGGGGAGGAGGAGGCCTTTATTTGAAGATAACAATTCTTGTGTTGTTATGTTCAAAAGTCTTATCTAGTAAGTTTCCCATAGCTCGCTATCTTTTTTTCCAAATTCTTCATGTACCCACTATCTGACAAATATAATAGAAGTAGCATTATTTACTCACCTAATATTCCAAGAGCTGTTTTACAAATGTTTGGAGACTCATATGTATATTGGGCTTAAAGCCAATGCCTGTAGTGGTGCCATAGGTTCAGATAAAGAACCAGGACTGAAGCAGATTTTGAGAGCTTTTGTGTGATGATAAATTGTGTAGACTTAGGAAATCCACACCTTGTATGTTTTCCAATGCGTAGCTATCATGTGTTGTACTATAGAATCAATACATTTTGTAAAAAAAAGTGCTTGTAAAGGGGTATACACTTCTGGGTGAATTAATTCTGTGTTTTCCTGTTTATTGTAAAAAAGTTGGAAATTTTTTGGTATAGTTTTCAATTTTGTTTTATACTTGCACACATTTGATGTTAATGTTGTACTCTAATTTGATTTTGATTGGCTGTGTATAATCATGGAGACTTTATCTAGATTATTTTACTATATTTTATATGTTATTCTGTTACATTGAAGTTAGATGTACCTCAAATCATTATAGTTACATTGGTAATATGGTGAGATTGCTATCATATTACTGTGTCATTTCCATTATGTTCATCTAATTTCCAATGGAGATGTCTGGTCAGAAGTGGTTGTTTGGTTCAGTTGCTGGGCCCTCCTTGGATATTGGTGCTTCATGTGAAGTGGAATAACTTAGGGTAGGTCCCTTTAGCTGGATTTGGTCAGGGCAGTAAAGAGAGATGTAATGCTTATGTTATTGCTCCTCTCTCTCAAGGTAAAATTGTGTGGTCTGAGATGGTATCATGTTTGTTTTGGAGAAATGCCACAGACCAATAACCTTGAAAGGTATAGGGAATAAAGAGGTCTGCTTTTTTCAAAATTCTGTGTAGGTGTCATAGTATGGCGCCATTTGCTGGTTAGGAAGTCATCTGATTTGATTTTAGTGATGGTGTTCACTGTGTTTTTTTAGTCTTTGAAACCAGTGACTCCACAGGGACTTGATTTTGGTAAATTTGTCACCAGTCTCTACTTCTATGTACCAGAGTAGTATGTGATATCTGATAGCCAGGGGTTTGAAACTATTTTTTTAAGAATTCTGTACTGACTGGATTTCAGGATTATAAGGTCCTAGGCTATAGGAACTATAGTATTTGCTGCTATTTACAATAAGTGACACATAAGATTGGTAAAGACACCAATTTTGGAGATGGAGAGGCAAGGCTGAAGGGGAGGAGGAGGCCTTTATCTGAAGATAACAATTCTTGTGTTGTTATGTTCAAAAGTCTTATCTAGTAAGTTTCCCATAGGAAGGTATTGGGAATAGAGACATATTTTTTTTTCAAAATTCCATGTAGGTGTCGTGGTATGGCACCATTTGCTTGTTAGGAAGTCATATGAGTTTATTTTACATGATGGTGTTCATTATGTTATTTTAGTCTTTGAAGCCAGTGACTCCATAGGGACTTGTTTTTTGATTAAATTTGCCACCAGTCTCTACTAATTTGTCCCAGAGTAGAATGTGATATCTCATAGGCAGGGATTTGAAACAATTTTTTTAAGAATTCTGGACTGACTGATTTCCTGGATAATGAGGTCTTAGGCTATGGGAACTTTACTGTCTGCTGATTTTTATAATAAGTAACGCAAAGAATTGGTAAAGACACCAATTTTGGAGATGGAGAGGAAAGGCTGAAGGGGAGGAGGAGGCCTTTATTTGAAGATAACAATTCTTGTGTTGTTATGTTCAAATGTCTTATCTATTAAGTTTCCCATAGCTCGCTATCTTTTTTTCCAAATTCTTCATGTACCCACTATCTGACAAATATAATAGAAGTAGCATTATTTACTCACCTAATGTTCCAAGAGCTGTTTTACAAATGGTTGTAGACTCATATGTATATTGGGCTTAAAGCCAATGCCTGTAGTGGTGCCATAGGTTTAGATAAAGAACCAGGACTGAAGCAGATTTTGAGAGCTTTTGTGTGATGATAAATTGTGTAGACTTAGGATATCCAGACCTTGTACGTTTTCCAATGCGTAGCTATCATGTGTTGTACTATAGAATCAATACATTTTGTAAAAAAAAGTGCTTGTAAAGGGGTATACACTTCTGGGTGAATTAATTCTGTGTTTTCCTGTTTACTGTAAAAAAGTTGGGATTTTTTGGTATAGTTTTCAATTTTGTTTTATACTTGCACACATTTCATGTTAATGTTGTACTCTCATTTGATTTTGATTGGCTGTGTATAATCATGGAGATTTTATCTAGATTCTTTTACTATATTTTATATGTTATTCTGTTACATTGAAGTTAGATGTACCTCAAATCATTATAGTTACATTGGTAATATGGTGAGATTGCTATCATATCACTGTGTCATTTCCATTATGTTCATCTAATTTCCAATGGAGATGTCTGGTCAGAAGTGGTTTGTTTGGTTCAGTTGCTGGGCCCTCCTTGGATATTGGTGCTTCATGTGAAGTGGAATTACTTAGGGTAGGTCCCTTTAGCTGGATTTGGTCAGGGCAGTAAAGAGGAGATGTAATGCTTATGTTATTGTTCCTCTCTCTCAAGGTAAAATTGTGTGGTCTGAGATGGTATCATGTTTGTTTTGGAGAAATACCACAGACCAATAACCTTGAAAGGTATTGGGAATAAAGAGGTCTGCTTTTTTCAAAATTCTGTGTAGGTGTCATAGTATGGCACCATTTGCTGGTTAGGAAGTCATCTGATTTGATTTTAGTGATGGTGTTCACTGTGTTTTTTTAGTCTTTGAAACCAGTGACTCCACAGGGACTTGGTTTTGGTAAATTTGTCGCCAGTCTCTCCTTCTGTGTACCAGAGTAGTATGTGATTTCTGATAGCCAGGGGTTTGAAACTATTTTTTTAAGAATTCTGTACTGACTGGATTTCCGGATTAGGAGGTCCTAGGCTATAGGAACTTTAGTATTTGCTGCTATTTACAATAAGTGACACAAAAGATTGGTAAAGACACCAATTTTGGAGATGGAGAGGAAAGGCTGAAGGGGAGGAGGAGGCCTTTATTTGAACACAACAATTCTTGTGTTGTTATGTTCAAAAGTCTTATCTAGTAAGTTTCCCATAGGAAGGTATTGGGAATGGAGACATATTTTTTTTTCAAAATTCCATGTAGGTGTCATGGTATGGCACCATTTGCTTGTTAGGAAGTCATATGAGTTTATTTTACATGATGGTGTTCATTATGTTATTTTAGTTTTTGAAGCCAGTGACTCCATAGGGACTTGATTTTTGATTAAATTTGCCACCAGTCTCTACTAATTTGTCCCAGAGTAGTATGTGATATCTCATAGGCAGGGATTTGAAACAATTTTTTTAAGAATTCTGGACTGACTGGTTTCCTGGATAATGAGGTCTTAGTCTATGGGAACTTTACTGTCTGCTGATTTTTATAATAAGTAACGCAAAGAATTAGTAAAGACACCAATTTTGGAGATGGAGAGGAAAGGCTGAAGGGGAGGAGGAGGCCTTTATTTGAAGATAACAATTCTTGTGTTGTTATGTTCAAAAGTCTTATCTAGTAAGTTTCCCATAGCTCGCTATCTTTTTTTCCAAATTCTTCATGTACCCACTATCTGACAAATATAATAGAAGTAGCATTATTTACTCACCTAATATTCCAAGAGCTGTTTTACAAATGTTTGGAGACTCATATGTATATTGGGCTTAAAGCCAATGCCTGTAGTGGTGCCATAGGTTCAGATAAAGAACCAGGACTGAAGCAGATTTTGAGAGCTTTTGTGTGATGATAAATTGTGTAGACTTAGGAAATCCACACCTTGTATGTTTTCCAATGCGTAGCTATCATGTGTTGTACTATAGAATCAATACATTTTGTAAAAAAAAGTGCTTGTAAAGGGGTATACACTTCTGGGTGAATTAATTCTGTGTTTTCCTGCTTATTGTAAAAAAGTTGGAAATTTTTTGGTATAGTTTTCAATTTTGTTTTATACTTGCACACATTTGATGTTAATGTTGTACTCTAATTTGATTTTGATTGGCTGTGTATAATCATGGAGACTTTATCTAGATTCTTTTACTATATTTTATATGTTATTCTGTTACATTGAAGTTAGATGTACCTCAAATCATTATAGTTACATTGGTAATATGGTGAGATTGCTATCATATTACTGTGTCATTTCCATTATGTTCATCTAATTTCCAATGGAGATGTCTGGTCAGAAGTGGTTGTTTGGTTCAGTTGCTGGGCCCTCCTTGGATATTGGTGCTTCATGTGAAGTGGAATAACTTAGGGTAGGTCCCTTTAGCTGGATTTGGTCAGGGCAGTAAAGAGAGATGTAATGCTTATGTTATTGCTCCTCTCTCTCAAGGTAAAATTGTGTGGTCTGAGATGGTATCATGTTTGTTTTGGAGAAATGCCACAGACCAATAACCTTGAAAGGTATAGGGAATAAAGAGGTCTGCTTTTTTCAAAATTCTGTGTAGGTGTCATAGTATGGCGCCATTTGCTGGTTAGGAAGTCATCTGATTTGATTTTAGTGATGGTGTTCACTGTGTTTTTTTAGTCTTTGAAACCAGTGACTCCACAGGGACTTGATTTTGGTAAATTTGTCACCAGTCTCTACTTCTATGTACCAGAGTAGTATGTGATATCTGATAGCCAGGGGTTTGAAACTATTTTTTTAAGAATTCTGTACTGACTGGATTTCAGGATTATAAGGTCCTAGGCTATAGGAACTATAGTATTTGCTGCTATTTACAATAAGTGACACATAAGATTGGTAAAGACACCAATTTTGGAGATGGAGAGGCAAGGCTGAAGGGGAGGAGGAGGCCTTTATCTGAAGATAACAATTCTTGTGTTGTTATGTTCAAAAGTCTTATCTAGTAAGTTTCCCATAGGAAGGTATTGGGAATAGAGACATATTTTTTTTTCAAAATTCCATGTAGGTGTCGTGGTATGGCACCATTTGCTTGTTAGGAAGTCATATGAGTTTATTTTACATGATGGTGTTCATTATGTTATTTTAGTCTTTGAAGCCAGTGACTCCATAGGGACTTGTTTTTTGATTAAATTTGCCACCAGTCTCTACTAATTTGTCCCAGAGTAGAATGTGATATCTCATAGGCAGGGATTTGAAACAATTTTTTTAAGAATTCTGGACTGACTGATTTCCTGGATAATGAGGTCTTAGGCTATGGGAACTTTACTGTCTGCTGATTTTTATAATAAGTAACGCAAAGAATTGGTAAAGACACCAATTTTGGAGATGGAGAGGAAAGGCTGAAGGGGAGGAGGAGGCCTTTATTTGAAGATAACAATTCTTGTGTTGTTATGTTCAAATGTCTTATCTATTAAGTTTCCCATAGCTCGCTATCTTTTTTTCCAAATTCTTCATGTACCCACTATCTGACAAATATAATAGAAGTAGCATTATTTACTCACCTAATATTCCAAGAGCTGTTTTACAAATGGTTGGAGACTCATATGTATATTGGGCTTAAAGCCAATGCCTGTAGTGGTGCCATAGGTTTAGATAAAGAACCAGGACTGAAGCAGATTTTGAGAGCTTTTGTGTGATGATAAATTGTGTAGACTTAGGATATCCAGACCTTGTACGTTTTCCAATGCGTAGCTATCATGTGTTGTACTATAGAATCAATACATTTTGTAAAAAAAAGTGCTTGTAAAGGGGTATACACTTTTGGGTGAATTAATTCTGTGTTTTCCTGTTTACTGTAAAAAAGTTGGGATTTTTTGGTATAGTTTTCAATTTTGTTTTATACTTGCACACATTTCATGTTAATGTTGTACTCTCATTTGATTTTGATTGGCTGTGTATAATCATGGAGATTTTATCTAGATTCTTTTACTATATTTTATATGTTATTCTGTTACATTGAAGTTAGATGTACCTCAAATCATTATAGTTACATTGGTAATATGGTGAGATTGCTATCATATCACTGTGTCATTTCCATTATGTTCATCTAATTTCCAATGGAGATGTCTGGTCAGAAGTGGTTTGTTTGGTTCAGTTGCTGGGCCCTCCTTGGATATTGGTGCTTCATGTGAAGTGGAATTACTTAGGGTAGGTCCCTTTAGCTGGATTTGGTCAGGGCAGTAAAGAGGAGATGTAATGCTTATGTTATTGTTCCTCTCTCTCAAGGTAAAATTGTGTGGTCTGAGATGGTATCATGTTTGTTTTGGAGAAATACCACAGACCAATAACCTTGAAAGGTATTGGGAATAAAGAGGTCTGCTTTTTTCAAAATTCTGTGTAGGTGTCATAGTATGGCACCATTTGCTGGTTAGGAAGTCATCTGATTTGATTTTAGTGATGGTGTTCACTGTGTTTTTTTAGTCTTTGAAACCAGTGACTCCACAGGGACTTGGTTTTGGTAAATTTGTCGCCAGTCTCTCCTTCTGTGTACCAGAGTAGTATGTGATTTCTGATAGCCAGGGGTTTGAAACTATTTTTTTAAGAATTCTGTACTGACTGGATTTCCGGATTAGGAGGTCCTAGGCTATAGGAACTTTAGTATTTGCTGCTATTTACAATAAGTGACACAAAAGATTGGTAAAGACACCAATTTTGGAGATGGAGAGGAAAGGCTGAAGGGGAGGAGGAGGCCTTTATTTGAACACAACAATTCTTGTGTTGTTATGTTCAAAAGTCTTATCTAGTAAGTTTCCCATAGGAAGGTATTGGGAATGGAGACATATTTTTTTTTCAAAATTCCATGTAGGTGTCATGGTATGGCACCATTTGCTTGTTAGGAAGTCATATGAGTTTATTTTACATGATGGTGTTCATTATGTTATTTTAGTTTTTGAAGCCAGTGACTCCATAGGGACTTGATTTTTGATTAAATTTGCCACCAGTCTCTACTAATTTGTCCCAGAGTAGTATGTGATATCTCATAGGCAGGGATTTGAAACAATTTTTTTAAGAATTCTGGACTGACTGGTTTCCTGGATAATGAGGTCTTAGTCTATGGGAACTTTACTGTCTGCTGATTTTTATAATAAGTAACGCAAAGAATTAGTAAAGACACCAATTTTGGAGATGGAGAGGAAAGGCTGAAGGGGAGGAGGAGGCCTTTATTTGAAGATAACAATTCTTGTGTTGTTATGTTCAAAAGTCTTATCTAGTAAGTTTCCCATAGCTCGCTATCTTTTTTTCCAAATTCTTCATGTACCCACTATCTGACAAATATAATAGAAGTAGCATTATTTACTCACCTAATATTCCAAGAGCTGTTTTACAAATGGTTGGAGACTCATATGTATATTGGGCTTAAAGCCAATGCCTGTAGTGGTGCCATAGGTTTAGATAAAGAACCAGGACTGAAGCAGATTTTGAGAGCTTTTGTGTGATGATAAATTGTGTAGACTTAGGATATCCAGACCTTGTACGTTTTCCAATGCGTAGCTATCATGTGTTGTACTATAGAATCAATACATTTTGTAAAAAAAAGTGCTTGTAAAGGGGTATACACTTCTGGGTGAATTAATTCTGTGTTTTCCTGTTTACTGTAAAAAAGTTGGGATTTTTTGGTATCGTTTTCAATTTTGTTTTATACTTGCACACATTTCATGTTAATGTTGTACTCTCATTTGATTTTGATTGGCTGTGTATAATCATGGAGATTTTATCTAGATTCTTTTACTATATTTTATATGTTATTCTGTTACATTGAAGTTAGATGTACCTCAAATCATTATAGTTACATTGGTAATATGGTGAGATTGCTATCATATCACTGTGTCATTTCCATTATGTTCATCTAATTTCCAATGGAGATGTCTGGTCAGAAGTGGTTTGTTTGGTTCAGTTGCTGGGCCCTCCTTGGATATTGGTGCTTCATGTGAAGTGGAATAACTTAGGGTAGGTCCCTTTAGCTGGATTTGATCAGGGCAATAAAGAGAGATGTAATGCTTATGTTATTGCTCCTCTCTCTCAAGGTAAAATTGTGTGGTCTGAGATGGTATCAGGTTTGTTTTGTAGAAATACCACAGACCAATAACCTTAAAGGTATTGGGAATAAAGAGGTCTGCTTTTTTCAAAATTCTGTGTAGGTGTCATAGTATGGCGCCATTTGCTGGTTAGGAATTCATCTGATTTGATTTTAGTGATGGTGTTCACTGTGTTTTTTTAGTCTTTGAAACCAGTGACTCCACAGGGACTTGGTTTTGGTAAATTTGTCACCAGTCTCTACTTCTGTGTACCAGAGTAGAATGTGATATCTAATAGCCAGGGGTTTGTAACTATTTTTTTAAGAATTCTGTACTGACTGGATTTCCGGATTATGAGGTCCAAGGCTATAGGAACTTTAGTATTTGCTGCTATTTACAATAAGTGACACAAAAGATTGGTAAAGACACCAATTTTGGAGATGGAGAGGAAAGGCTGAAGGGGAGGAGGAGGCCTTTATTTGAACATAACAATTCTTGTGTTGTTATGTTCAAAAGTCTTATCTAGTAAGTTTCCCATAGGAAGGTATTGGGAATGGAGACATATTTTTTTTTCAAAATTCCATGTAGGTGTCATGGTATGGCACCATTTGCTTGTTAGGAAGTCATATGAGTTTATTTTACATGATTGTGTTCATTATGTTATTTTAGTCTTTGAAGCCAGTGACTCCATAGGGACTTGTTTTTTGATTAAATTTGCCACCAGTCTCTACTTATTTGTCCCAGAGTAGTATGTGATATCTCATAGGCAGGGATTTGAAACTATTTTTTTAAGAATTCTGGACTGACTGGTTTCCTGGATGGTGAGGTCTTAGGCTATGGGAACTTTACTGTCTGCTGATTTTTATAATAAGTAACGCAAAGATTTGGTAAAGACACCAATTTTGGAGATGGAGAGGAAAGGCTGAAGGGGAGGAGGAGGCCTTTATTTGAAGATAACTATTCTTGTGTTGTTATGTTCAAAAGTCTTATCTAGTAAGTTTCCCATAGCTCGCTATCTTTTTTTCCAAATTCTTCATGTACCCACTATCTGACAAATATAATAGAAGTAGCATTATTTACTCACCTAATATACCAAGAGCTGTTTTACAAATGGTTGGAGACTCATATGTATATTGGGCTTAAAGCCAATGCCTGTAGTGGTGCCATAGGTTTAGATAAAGAACCAGGACTGAAGCAGATTTTGAGAGCTTTTGTGTGATGATAAATTGTGTAGACTTAGGATATCCAGACCTTGTACGTTTTCCAATGCGTAGCTATCATGTGTTGTACTATAGAATCAATACATTTTGTAAAAAAAAAAGTGCTTGTAAAGGGGTATACACTTCTGGGTGAATTAATTCTGTGTTTTCCTGTTTACTGTAAAAAAGTTGGGATTTTTTGGTATCGTTTTCAATTTTGTTTTATACTTGCACACATTTCATGATAATGTTGTACTCTCATTTGATTTTGATTGGCTGTGTATAATCATGGAGATTTTATCTAGATTATTTTACTATATTTTATATGTTATTCTGTTACATTGAAGTTAGATGTACCTCAAATCATTATAGTTACATTGGTAATATGGTGAGATTGCTATCATATCACTGTGTCATTTCCATTATGTTCATCTAATTTCCAATGCAGATGTCTGGTCAGAAGTGGTTTGTTTGGTTCAGTTGCTGGGCCCTCCTTGGATATTGGTGCTTCATGTGAAGTGGAATAACTTAGGGTAGGTCCCTTTAGCTGGATTTGATCAGGGCAATAAAGAGAGATGTAATGCTTATGTTATTGCTCCTCTCTCTCAAGGTAAAATTGTGTGGTCTGAGATGGTATCAGGTTTGTTTTGTAGAAATACCACAGACCAATAACCTTAAATGTATTGGGAATAAAGAGGTCTGCTTTTTTCAAAATTCTGTGTAGGTGTCATAGTATGGCGCCATTTGCTGGTTAGGAAGTCACCTGATTTGATTTTAGTGATGGTGTTCACTGTGTTTTTTTAGTCTTTGAAACCAGTGACTCCACAGGGACTTGGTTTTGGTAAATTTGTCACCAGTCTCTACTTCTGTGTACCAGAGTAGTATGTGATATCTGATAGCCAGGGGTTTGAAACTATTTTTTTAAGAATTCTGTACTGACTGGATTTCCGCATTATGAGGTCCTAGGCTATAGGAACTTTAGTATTTGCTGCTATTTACAATAAGTGACACAAAAGATTGGTAAAGACACCAATTTTGGAGATGGAGAGGAAAGGCTGAAGGGGAGGAGGAGGCCTTTATTTGAACATAACAATTCTTGTGTTGTTATGTTCAAAAGTCTTATCTAGTAAGTTTCCCATAGCTCGCTATCTTTTTTTCCAAATTCTTCATGTACCCACTATCTGACAAATATAATAGAAGTAGCATTATTTACTCACCTAATATTCCAAGAGCTGTTTTACAAATGGTTGGAGACTCATATGTATATTGGGCTTAAAGCCAATGCCTGTAGTGGTGCCATAGGTTTAGATAAAGAACCATGACTGAAGCAGATTTTGAGAGCTTTTGTGTAATGATAAATTGTGTAGACTTAGGATATCCAGACCTTGTACGTTTTCCAATGCATAGCCATCATGTGTTGTACTATAGAATCAATACATTTTGTAAAAAAAAAAGTGCTTGTAAAGGGGTATACACTTCTGGGAGAATTAATTCTGTGTTTTCCTGTTTACTGTAAAAAAGTTGGGATTTTTTGGTATCGTTTTCAATTTTGTTTTATACTTGCACACATTTCATGATAATGTTGTACTCTCATTTGATTTTGATTGGCTGTGTATAATCATGGAGATTTTATCTAGATTATTTTACTATATTTTATATGTTATTCTGTTACATTGAAGTTAGATGTACCTCAAATCATTATAGTTACATTGGTAATATGGTGAGATTGCTATCATATCACTGTGTCATTTCCATTATGTTCATCTAATTTCCAATGCAGATGTCTGGTCAGAAGTGGTTTGTTTGGTTCAGTTGCTGGGCCCTCCTTGGATATTGGTGCTTCATGTGAAGTGGAATAACTTAGGGTAGGTCCCTTTAGCTGGATTTGATCAGGGCAATAAAGAGAGATGTAATGCTTATGTTATTGCTCCTCTCTCTCAAGGTAAAATTGTGTGGTCTGAGATGGTATCAGGTTTGTTTTGTAGAAATACCACAGACCAATAACCTTAAATGTATTGGGAATAAAGAGGTCTGCTTTTTTCAAAATTCTGTGTAGGTGTCATAGTATGGCGCCATTTGCTGGTTAGGAAGTCACCTGATTTGATTTTAGTGATGGTGTTCACTGTGTTTTTTTAGTCTTTGAAACCAGTGACTCCACAGGGACTTGGTTTTGGTAAATTTGTCACCAGTCTCTACTTCTGTGTACCAGAGTAGTATGTGATATCTGATAGCCAGGGGTTTGAAACTATTTTTTTAAGAATTCTGTACTGACTGGATTTCCGCATTATGAGGTCCTAGGCTATAGGAACTTTAGTATTTGCTGCTATTTACAATAAGTGACACAAAAGATTGGTAAAGACACCAATTTTGGAGATGGAGAGGAAAGGCTGAAGGGGAGGAGGAGGCCTTTATTTGAACATAACAATTCTTGTGTTGTTATGTTCAAAAGTCTTATCTAGTAAGTTTCCCATAGCTCGCTATCTTTTTTTCCAAATTCTTCATGTACCCACTATCTGACAAATATAATAGAAGTAGCATTATTTACTCACCTAATATTCCAAGAGCTGTTTTACAAATGGTTGGAGACTCATATGTATATTGGGCTTAAAGCCAATGCCTGTAGTGGTGCCATAGGTTTAGATAAAGAACCATGACTGAAGCAGATTTTGAGAGCTTTTGTGTAATGATAAATTGTGTAGACTTAGGATATCCAGACCTTGTACGTTTTCCAATGCATAGCTATCATGTGTTGTACTATAGAATCAATACATTTTGTAAAAAAAAAAGTGCTTGTAAAGGGGTATACACTTCTGGGAGAATTAATTCTGTGTTTTCCTGTTTACTGTAAAAAAGTTGGGATTTTTTGGTATTGTTTTCAATTTTGTTTTATACTTGCACACATTTCATGTTAATGTTGTACTCTCATTTGATTTTGATTGGCTGTGTATAATCATGGAGATTTAATCTAGATTATTTTACTATATTTTATATGTTATTCTGTTACATTGAAGTTAGATGTACCTCAAATCATTATAGTTACACTGGTAATATGGTGAGATTGCTATCATATCACTGTGTCATTTCCATTATGTTCATCTAATTTCCAATGGAGATGTCTGGTCAGAAGTGGTTTGTTTGGTTCAGTTGCTGGGCCCTCCTTGGATATTGGTGCTTCATGTGAAGTGGAATAACTTAGGGTAGGTCCCTTTAGCTGGATTTGATCAGGGCAATAAAGAGTGATGTAATGCTTATGTTATTGCTCCTCTCTCTCAAGGTAAAATTGTGTGGTCTGAGATGGTATCATGTTTGTTTTGTAGAAATACCACAGACCAATAACCTTAAAGGTATTGGGAATAAAGAGGTCTGCTTTATTCAAAATTCTGTGTAGGTGTCATAGTATGGCGCCAATTACTGGTTAGGAAGTCATCTGATTTGATTTTAGTGATGGTGTTCACTGTGTTTTTTTAGTCTTTGAAACCAGTGACTCCACAGGGACTTGGTTTTGGTAAATTTGTCACCAGTCTCTACTTCTGTGTACCAGAGTAGTATGTGATATCTGATAGCCAGGGGTTTGAAACTATATTTTTTAAGAATTCTGTACTGACTGGATTTCCGGATTATGAGGTCCTAGGCTATAGGAACTTTAGTATTTGCTGCTATTTACAATAAGTGACACATAAGATTGGTAAGGACACCAATTTTGGAGATGGAGAGGCAAGGCTGAAGGGGAGGAGGAGGCCTTTATTTGAAGATAACAATTCTTGTGTTGTTATGTTCAAAAGTCTTATCTAGTAAGTTTCCCATAGGAAGGTATTGGGAATAGAGACATATTTTTTTTTTTCAAAATTCCATATAGTTGTCGTGGTATGGCACCATTTGCTTGTTAGGAAGTCATATGAGTTTATTTTACATGATGGTGTTCATTATGTTATTTTAGTCTTTGAAGCCAGAGACTCCATAGGGACTTGTTTTTTGATTAAATTTGCCACCAGTCTCTACTTATTTGTCCCAGAGTAGTAAGTGATATCTCATAGGCAGGGATTTGAAACTATTTTTTTAAGAATTCTGGACTGACTGGTTTCCTGGATGATGAGGTCTTAGGCTATGGGAACTTTACTATCTGCTGATTTTTATAATAAGTAACGCAAAGAATTGGTAAAGACACCAATTTTGGAGATGGAGAGGAAAGGCTGAAGGAGAGGAGGAGGCCTTTATTTGAAGATAACAATTCTTGTGTTGTTATGTTCAAAAGTCTTATCTAGTAAGTTTCCCATAGCTCGCTATCTTTTTTTCCAAATTCTTCATGTACCCACTATCTGACAAATATAATAGAAGTAGCATTATTTACTCACCTAATATTCCAAGAGCTGTTTTACAAATGGTTGGAGACTCATATGTATATTGGGCTTAAAGCCAATGCCTGTAGTGGTGCCATAGGTTTAGATAAAGAACCAGGACTGAAGCAGATTTTGAGAGCTTTTGTGTGATGATAAATTGTGTAGACTTAGGATATCCAGACCTTGTACGTTTTCCAATGCGTAGCTATCATGTGTTGTACTATAGAATCAATACATTTTGTAAAAAAAAAAGTGCTTGTAAAGGGGTATACACTTCTGGGTGAATTAATTCTGTGTTTTCCTGTTTACTGTAAAAAAGTTGGGATTTTTTGGTATTGTTTTCAATTTTGTTTTATACTTGCACACATTTCATGTTAATGTTGTACTCTCATTTGATTTTGATTGGCTGTGTATAATCATGGAGATTTAATCTAGATTATTTTACTATATTTTATATGTTATTCTGTTACATTGAAGTTAGATGTACCTCAAATCATTATAGTTACATTGGTAATATGGTGAGATTGCTATCATATCACTGTGTCATTTCCATTATGTTCATCTAATTTCCAATGGAGATGTCTGGTCAGAAGTGGTTTGTTTGGTTCAGTTGCTGGGCCCTCCTTGGATATTGGTGCTTCATGTGAAGTGGAATAACTTAGGGTAGGTCCCTTTAGCTGGATTTGATCAGGGCAATAAAGAGAGATGTAATGCTTATGTTATTGCTCCTCTCTCTCAAGGTAAAATTGTGTGGTCTGAGATGGTATCATGTTTGTTTTGTAGAAATACCACAGACCAATAACCTTAAAGGTATTGGGAATAAAGAGGTCTGCTTTATTCAAAATTCTGTGTAGGTGTCATAGTATGGCGCCATTTGCTGGTTAGGAAGTCATCTGATTTGATTTTAGTGATGGTGTTGACTGTGTTTTTTTAGTCTTTGAAACCAGTGACTCCACAGGGACTTGGTTTTGGTAAATTTGTCACCAGTCTCTACTTCTGTGTACCAGAGTAGTATGTGATATCTGATAGCCAGGGGTTTGAAACTATTTTTTTTAAGAATTCTGTACTGACTGGATTTCCGGATTATGAGGTCCTAGGCTATAGGAACTTTAGTATTTGCTGCTATTTACAATAAGTGACACATAAGATTGGTAAGGACACCAATTTTGGAGATGGAGAGGCAAGGCTGAAGGGGAGGAGGAGGCCTTTATTTGAAGATAACAATTCTTGTGTTGTTATGTTCAAAAGTCTTATCTAGTAAGTTTCCCATAGGAAGGTATTGGGAATAGAGACATATTTTTTTTTTCAAAATTCCATATAGTTGTCGTGGTATGGCACCATTTGCTTGTTAGGAAGTCATATGAGTTTATTTTACATGATGGTGTTCATTATGTTATTTTAGTCTTTGAAGCCAGAGACTCCATAGGGACTTGTTTTTTGATTAAATTTGCCACCAGTCTCTACTTATTTGTCCCAGAGTAGTAAGTGATATCTCATAGGCAGGGATTTGAAACTATTTTTTTAAGAATTCTGGACTGACTGGTTTCCTGGATGATGAGGTCTTAGGCTATGGGAACTTTACTATCTGCTGATTTTTATAATAAGTAACGCAAAGAATTGGTAAAGACACCAATTTTGGAGATGGAGAGGAAAGGCTGAAGGGGAGGAGGAGGCCTTTATTTGAAGATAACAATTCTTGTGTTGTTATGTTCAAAAGTCTTATCTAGTAAGTTTCCCATAGCTCGCTATCTTTTTTTCCAAATTCTTCATGTACCCACTATCTGACAAATATAATAGAAGTAGCATTATTTACTCACCTAATATTCCAAGAGCTGTTTTACAAATGGTTGGAGACTCATATGTATATTGGGCTTAAAGCCAATGCCTGTAGTGGTGCCATAGGTTTAGATAAAGAACCAGGACTGAAGCAGATTTTGAGAGCTTTTGTGTGATGATAAATTGTGTAGACTTACGATATCCAGACCTTGTACGTTTTTCAATGCGTAGCTATCATGTGTTGTACTATAGAATCAATACATTTTGGAAAAAAAAAGTGCTTGTAAAGGGGTATACACTTCTGGGTGAATTAATTCTGTGTTTTCCTGTTTATTGTAAAAAAGTTGGGATTTTTTGGTATAGTTTTCAATTTTGCTATATACTTGCACACATTTCATGTTAATGTTGTACTCTCATTTGATTTTGATTGGCTGTGTATAATCATGGAGATTTTATCTAGATTATTTTACTATATTTTATATGTTATTCTGTTACATTGAAGTTAGATGTACCTCAAATCATTATAGTTACATTGGTAATATGGTGAGATTGCTATCATATCACTGTGTCATTTCCATTATATTCATCTAATTTCCAATGGAGATGTCTGGTCAGAAGTGGTTTGTTTGGTTCAGTTGCTGGGCCCTCCTTGGATATTGGTGCTTCATGTGAAGTGGAATAACTTAGGGTAGGTCCCTTTAGCTGGATTTGATCAGGGCAATAAAGAGAGATGTAATGCTTATGTTATTGCTCCTCTCTCTCAAGGTAAAATTGTGTGGTCTGAGATGGTATCATGTTTGTTTTGGAGAAATACTACAGACCAATAACCTTGAAAGGTATTGGGAATAAAGAGGTGTGCTTTTTTCAAAATTCTGTGCAGGTGTCATAGTATGGCACCATTTGCTGATTAGGAAGTCATCTGATTTGATTTTAGTGATGGTGTTCACTGTATTTTTTTAGTCTTTGAAACCAGTGACTCCACAGGGACTTGGTTTTGGTAAATTTGTCACCAGTCTCTACTTCTGTGTACCAGAGTAGTATTGTGATATCTGATAGCCAGGGGTTTGAAACTATTTTTTTAAGAATTCTGTACTGACTGGATTTCCGGATTATGAGGTCCTAGGCTATAGGAACTTTAGTATTTGCTGCTATTTACAATAAGTGACACAAAAGATTGGTAAAGACACCAATTTTGGAGATGGAGAGGAAAGGCTGAAGGGGAGGAGGAGGCCTTTATTTGAACATAACAATTCTTGTGTTGTTATGTTCAAAAGTCTTATCTAGTAAGTTTCCCATAGGAAGGTATTGGGAATGGAGACATATTTTTTTTTCAAAATTCCATGTAGGTGTCATGGTATGGCACCATTTGCTTGTTAGGAAGTCATATGAGTTTATTTTACATGATTGTGTTCATTATGTTATTTTAGTCTTTGAAGCCAGTGACTCCATAGGGACTTGTTTTTTGATTAAATTTGCCACCAGTCTCTACTTATTTGTCCCAGAGTAGTATGTGATATCTCATAGGCAGGGATTTGAAACTATTTTTTTAAGAATTCTGGACTGACTGGTTTCCTGGATGGTGAGGTCTTAGGCTATGGGAACTTTACTGTCTGCTGATTTTTATAATAACTAACGCAAAGAATTGGTAAAGACACCAATTTTGGAGATGGAGAGGAAAGGCTGAAGGGGAGGAGGAGGCCTTTATTTGAAGATAACAATTCTTGTGTTGTTATGTTCAAAAGTCTTATCTAGTAAGTTTCCCATAGCTCGCTATCTTTTTTTCCAAATTCTTCATGTACCCACTATCTGACAAATATAATAGAAGTAGCATTATTTACTCACCTAATATTCCAAGAGCTGTTTTACAAATGGTTGGAGACTCATATGTATATTGGGCTTAAAGCCAATGCCTGTAGTGGTGCCATAGGTTTAGATAAAGAACCAGGACTGAAGCAGATTTTGAGAGCTTTTGTGTGATGATAAATTGTGTAGACTTAGGATATCCAGACCTTGTACGTTTTCCAATGCGTAGCTATCATGTGTTGTACTATAGAATCAATACATTTTGTAAAAAAAAAAGTGCTTGTAAAGGGGTATACACTTCTGGGTGAATTAATTCTGTGTTTTCCTGTTTACTGTAAAAAAGTTGGGATTTTTTGGTATTGTTTTCAATTTTGTTTTATACTTGCACACATTTCATGTTAATGTTGTACTCTCATTTGATTTTGATTGGCTGTGTATAATCATGGAGATTTAATCTAGATTATTTTACTATATTTTATATGTTATTCTGTTACATTGAAGTTAGATGTACCTCAAATCATTATAGTTACATTGGTAATATGGTGAGATTGCTATCATATCACTGTGTCATTTCCATTATGTTCATCTAATTTCCAATGGAGATGTCTGGTCAGAAGTGGTTTGTTTGGTTCAGTTGCTGGGCCCTCCTTGGATATTGGTGCTTCATGTGAAGTGGAATAACTTAGGGTAGGTCCCTTTAGCTGGATTTGATCAGGGCAATAAAGAGAGATGTAATGCTTATGTTATTGCTCCTCTCTCTCAAGGTAAAATTGTGTGGTCTGAGATGGTATCATGTTTGTTTTGTAGAAATACCACAGACCAATAACCTTAAAGGTATTGGGAATAAAGAGGTCTGCTTTATTCAAAATTCTGTGTAGGTGTCATAGTATGGCGCCATTTGCTGGTTAGGAAGTCATCTGATTTGATTTTAGTGATGGTGTTGACTGTGTTTTTTTAGTCTTTGAAACCAGTGACTCCACAGGGACTTGGTTTTGGTAAATTTGTCACCAGTCTCTACTTCTGTGTACCAGAGTAGTATGTGATATCTGATAGCCAGGGGTTTGAAACTATTTTTTTTAAGAATTCTGTACTGACTGGATTTCCGGATTATGAGGTCCTAGGCTATAGGAACTTTAGTATTTGCTGCTATTTACAATAAGTGACACATAAGATTGGTAAGGACACCAATTTTGGAGATGGAGAGGCAAGGCTGAAGGGGAGGAGGAGGCCTTTATTTGAAGATAACAATTCTTGTGTTGTTATGTTCAAAAGTCTTATCTAGAAAGTTTCCCATAGGAAGGTATTGGGAATAGAGACATATTTTTTTTTCAAAATTCCATATAGGTGTCGTGGTATGGCACCATTTGCTTGTTAGGAAGTCATATGAGTTTATTTTACATGATGGTGTTCATTATGTTATTTTAGTCTTTGAAGCCAGTGACTCCATAGGGACTTGTTTTTTTGATTAAATTTGCCACCAGTCTCTACTTATTTGTCCCAGAGTAGTATGTGATATCTCATAGGCAGGGATTTGAAACTATTTTTTTAAGAATTCTGGACTGACTGGTTTCCTGGATGATGAGGTCTTAGGCTATGGGAACTTTACTATCTGCTGATTTTTATAATAAGTAACGCAAAGAATTGGTAAAGACACCAATTTTGGAGATGGAGAGGAAAGGCTGAAGGGGAGGAGGAGGCCTTTATTTGAAGATAACAATTCTTGTGTTGTTATGTTCAAAAGTCTTATCTAGTAAGTTTCCCATAGGAAGGTATTGGGAATAGAGACATATTTTTTTTTCAAAATTCCATGTAGGTGTGGTGGTATGGCACCATTTGCATGTTAGGAAGTCATATGAGTTTATTTTTCATGATGGTGTTCATTATGTTATTTTAGTCTTTGAAGCCTGTGACTCCATAGGGACTTGTTTTTTTGATTAAATTTGCCACCAGTCTCTACTTATTTGTCCCAGAGTAGTATGTGATATCTCATAGGCAGGGATTTGAAACTATTTTTTTAAGAATTCTGGACTGACTGGTTTCCTGGATGATGAGGTCTTAGGCTATGGGAACTTTACTATCTGCTGATTTTTATAATAAGTAACGCAAAGAATTGGTAAAGACACCAATTTTGGAGATGGAGAGGAAAGGCTGAAGGGGAGGAGGAGGCCTTTATTTGAAGATAACAATTCTTGTGTTGTTATGTTCAAAAGTCTTATCTAGTAAGTTTCCCATAGCTCGCTATCTTTTTTTCCAAATTCTTCATGTACCCACTATCTGACAAATATAATAGAAGTAGCATTATTTACTCACCTAATATTCCAAGAGCTGTTTTACAAATGGTTGGAGACTCATATGTATATTGGGCTTAAAGCCAATGCCTGTAGTGGTGCCATAGGTTTAGATAAAGAACCATGACTGAAGCAGATTTTGAGAGCTTTTGTGTGATGATAAATTGTGTAGACTTAGGATATCCAGACCTTGTACGTTTTCCAATGCGTAGCTATCATGTGTTGTACTATAGAATCAATACATTTTGTAAAAAAAAAAGTGCTTGTAAATGGGTATACACTTCTGGGTGAATTAATTCTGTGTTTTCCTGTTTACTGTAAAAAAGTTGGGATTTTTTGGTATCGTTTTCAATTTTGTTTTATACTTACACACATTTCATGTTAATGTTGTACTCTCATTTGATTTTGATTGGCTGTGTATAATCATGGAGATTTTATCTAGATTCTTTTACTATATTTTATATGTTATTCTGTTACATTGAAGTTAGATGTACCTCAAATCATTATAGTTACATTGGTAATATGGTGAGATTGCTATCATATCACTGTGTCATTTCCATTATGTTCATCTAATTTCCAATGCAGATGTCTGGTCAGAAGTGGTTTGTTTGGTTCAGTTGCTGGGCCCTCCTTGGATATTGGTGCTTCATGTGAAGTGGAATAACTTAGGGTAGGTCCCTTTAGCTGGATTTGATCAGGGCAATAAAGAGAGATGTAATGCTTATGTTATTGCTCCTCTCTCTCAAGGTAAAATTTTGTGGTCTGAGATGGTATCAGGTTTGTTTTGTAGAAATACCACAGACCAATAACCTTAAAGGTATTGGGAATAAAGAGGTCTGCTTTTTTCAAAATTCTGTGTAGGTGTCATAGTATGGCGCCATTTGCTGGTTAGGAAGTCACCTGATTTGATTTTAGTGATGGTGTTCACTGTGTTTTTTTAGTCTTTGAAACCAGTGACTCCACAGGGACTTGGTTTTGGTAAATTTTTCACCAGTCTCTACTTCTGTGTACCAGAGTAGTATGTGATATCTGATAGCCAGGGGTTTGAAACTATTTTTTTAAGAATTCTGTACTGACTGGATTTCCGGATTATGAGGTCCTAGGCTATAGGAACTTTAGTATTTGCTGCTATTTACAATAAGTGACACATAAGATTGGTAAGGACACCAATTTTGGAGATGGAGAGGAAAGGCTGAAGGGGAGGAGGAGGCCTTTATTTGAACATAACAATTCTTGTGTTGTTATGTTCAAAAGTCTTATCTAGTAAGTTTCCCATAGGAAGGTATTGGGAATGGAGACATATTTTTTTTTCAAAATTCCATGTAGGTGTCGTGGTATGGCACCATTTGCTTGTTAGGAAGTCATATGAGTTTATTTTACATGATTGTGTTCATTATGTTATTTTAGTCTTTGAAGCCAGTGACTCCATAGGGACTTGTTTTTTGATTAAATTTGCCACCAGACTCTACTTATTTGTCCCAGAGTAGTATGTGATATCTCATAGGCAGGGATTTGAAACTATTTTTTTAAGAATTCTGGACTGACTGGTTTCCTGGATGATGAGGTCTTAGGCTATGGGAACTTTACTGTCTGCTGATTTTTATAATAAGTAACGCAAAGAATTGGTAAAGACACCAATTTTGGAGATGGAGAGGAAAGGCTGATGGGGAGGAGGAGGCCTTTATTTGAAGATAACAATTCTTGTGTTGTTATGTTCAAAAGTCTTATCTAGTAAGTTTCCCATAGCTCGCTATCTTTTTTTCCAAATTCTTCATGTACCCACTATCTGACAAATATAATAGAAGTAGCATTATTTACTCACCTAATATTCCAAGAGCTGTTTTACAAATGGTTGGAGACTCATATGTATATTGGGCTTAAAGCCAATGCCTGTAGTGGTGCCATAGGTTTAGATAAAGAACCATGACTGAAGCAGATTTTGAGAGCTTTTGTGTGATGATAAATTGTGTAGACTTAGGATATCCAGACCTTGTACGTTTTCCAATGCGTAGCTATCATGTGTTGTACTATAGAATCAATACATTTTGTAAAAAAAAAAGTGCTTGTAAATGGGTATACACTTCTGGGTGAATTAATTCTGTGTTTTCCTGTTTACTGTAAAAAAGTTGGGATTTTTTGGTATCGTTTTCAATTTTGTTTTATACTTGCACACATTTCATGATAATGTTGTACTCTCATTTGATTTTGATTGGCTGTGTATAATCATGGAGATTTTATCTAGATTCTTTTACTATATTTTATATGTTATTCTGTTACATTGAAGTTAGATGTACCTCAAATCATTATAGTTACTTTGGTAATATGGTGAGATTGCTATCATATCACTGTGTCATTTCCATTATGTTCATCTAATTTCCAATGCAGATGTCTGGTCAGAAGTGGTTTGTTTGGTTCAGTTGCTGGGCCCTCCTTGGATATTGGTGCTTCATGTGAAGTGGAATAACTTAGGGTAGGTCCCTTTAGCTGGATTTGATCAGGGCAATAAAGAGAGATGTAATGCTTATGTTATTGCTCCTCTCTCTCAAGGTAAAATTGTGTGGTCTGAGATGGTATCAGGTTTGTTTTGTAGAAATACCACAGACCAATAACCTTAAAGGTATTGGGAATAAAGAGGTCTGATTTTTTCAAAATTCTGTGTAGGTGTCATAGTATGGCGCCATTTGCTGGTTAGGAAGTCACCTGATTTGATTTTAGTGATGGTGTTCACTGTGTTTTTTTAGTCTTTGAAACCAGTGACTCCACAGGGACTTGGTTTTGGTAAATTTGTCACCAGTCTCTACTTCTGTGTACCAGAGTAGTATGTGATATCTGATAGCCAGGGGTTTGAAACTATTTTTTTAAGAATTCTGTACTGACTGGATTTCCGCATTATGAGGTCCTAGGCTATAGGAACTTTAGTATTTGCTGCTATTTACAATAAGTGACACAAAAGATTGGTAAAGACACCAATTTTGGAGATGGAGAGGAAAGGCTGAAGGGGAGGAGGAGGCCTTTATTTGAACATAACAATTCTTGTGTTGTTATGTTCAAAAGTCTTATCTAGTAAGTTTCCCATAGGAAGGTATTGGGAATGGAGACATATTTTTTTTTCAAATTTCCATGTAGGTGTCATGGTATGGCACCATTTGCTTGTTAGGAAGTCATATGAGTTTATTTTACATGATTGTGTTCATTATGTTATTTTAGTCTTTGAAGCCAGTGACTCCATAGGGACTTGTTTTTTGATTAAATTTGCCACCAGTCTCTACTTATTTGTCCCAGAGTAGTATGTGATATCTCATAGGCAGGGATTTGAAACTATTTTTTTAAGAATTCTGGACTGACTGGTTTCCTGGATGATGAGGTCTTAGGCTATGGGAACTTTACTGTCTGCTGATTTTTATAATAAGTAACGCAAAGAATTGGTAAAGACACCAATTTTGGAGATGGAGAGGAAAGGCTGAAGGGGAGGAGGAGGCCTTTATTTGAAGATAACAATTCTTGTGTTGTTATGTTCAAAAGTCTTATCTAGTAAGTTTCCCATAGCTCGCTATCTTTTTTTCCAAATTCTTCATGTACCCACTATCTGACAAATATAATAGAAGTAGCATTATTTACTCACCTAATATACCAAGAGCTGTTTTACAAATGGTTGGAGACTCATATGTATATTGGGCTTAAAGCCAATGCCTGTAGTGGTGCCATAGGTTTAGATAAAGAACAAGGACTGAAGCAGATTTTGAGAGCTTTTGTGTGATGATAAATTGTGTAGACTTAGGATATCCAAACCTTGTACGTTTTCCAATGCGTAGCTATCATTTGTTGTACTATAGAATCAATACATTTTGTAAAAAAAAAAGTGCTTGTAAAGGGGTATACACTTCTGGGTGAATTAATTCTGTGTTTTCCTGTTTACTGTAAAAAAGTTGGGATTTTTTGGTATCGTTTTCAATTTTGTTTTATACTTGCACACATTTCATGATAATGTTGTACTCTCATTTGATTTTGATTGGCTGTGTATAATCATGGAGATTTTATCTAGATTCTTTTACTATATTTTATATGTTATTCTGTTACATTGAAGTTAGATGTACCTCAAATCATTATAGTTACATTGGTAATATGGTGAGATTGCTATCATATCACTGTGTCATTTCCATTAAGTTCATCTAATTTCCAATGCAGATGTCTGGTCAGAAGTGGTTTGTTTGGTTCAGTTGCTGGGCCCTCCTTGGATATTGGTGCTTCATGTGAAGTGGAATAACTTAGGGTAGGTCCCTTTAGCTGGATTTGATCAGGGCAATAAAGAGAGATGTAATGCTTATGTTATTGCTCCTCTCTCTCAAGGTAAAATTTTGTGGTCTGAGATGGTATCAGGTTTGTTTTGTAGAAATACCACAGACCAATAACCTTAAAGGTATTGGGAATAAAGAGGTCTGCTTTTTTCAAAATTCTGTGTAGGTGTCATAGTATGGCGCCATTTGCTGGTTAGGAAGTCACCTGATTTGATTTTAGTGATGGTGTTCACTGTGTTTTTTTAGTCTTTGAAACCAGTGACTCCACAGGGACTTGGTTTTGGTAAATTTTTCACCAGTCTCTACTTCTGTGTACCAGAGTAGTATGTGATATCTGATAGCCAGGGGTTTGAAACTATTTTTTTAAGAATTCTGTACTGACTGGATTTCCGGATTATGAGGTCCTAGGCTATAGGAACTTTAGTATTTGCTGCTATTTACAATAAGTGACACAAAAGATTGGTAAAGACACCAATTTTGGAGATGGAGAGGAAAGGCTGAAGGGGAGGAGGAGGCCTTTATTTGAACATAACAATTCTTGTGTTGTTATGTTCAAAAGTCTTATCTAGTAAGTTTCCCATAGGAAGGTATTGGGAATGGAGACATATTTTTTTTTCAAAATTCCATGTAGGTGTCGTGGTATGGCACCATTTGCTTGTTAGGAAGTCATATGAGTTTATTTTACATGATTGTGTTCATTATGTTATTTTAGTCTTTGAAGCCAGTGACTCCATAGGGACTTGTTTTTTGATTAAATTTGCCACCAGACTCTACTTATTTGTCCCAGAGTAGTATGTGATATCTCATAGGCAGGGATTTGAAACTATTTTTTTAAGAATTCTGGACTGACTGGTTTCCTGGATGATGAGGTCTTAGGCTATGGGAACTTTACTGTCTGCTGATTTTTATAATAAGTAACGCAAAGAATTGGTAAAAACACCAATTTTGGAGATGGAGAGGAAAGGCTGATGGGGAGGAGGAGGCCTTTATTTGAAGATAACAATTCTTGTGTTGTTATGTTCAAAAGTCTTATCTAGTAAGTTTCCCATAGCTCGCTATCTTTTTTTCCAAATTCTTCATGTACCCACTATCTGACAAATATAATAGAAGTAGCATTATTTACTCACCTAATATTCCAAGAGCTGTTTTACAAATGGTTGGAGACTCATATGTATATTGGGCTTAAAGCCAATGCCTGTAGTGGTGCCATAGGTTTAGATAAAGAACCATGACTGAAGCAGATTTTGAGAGCTTTTGTGTGATGATAAATTGTGTAGACTTAGGATATCCAGACCTTGTACGTTTTCCAATGCGTAGCTATCATGTGTTGTACTATAGAATCAATACATTTTGGAAAAAAAAAAGTGCTTGTAAAGGGGTATACACTTCTGGGTGAATTAATTCTGTGTTTTCCTGTTTACTGTAAAAAAGTTGGGATTTTTTGGTATCGTTTTCAATTTTGTTTTATACTTGCACACATTTCATGATAATGTTGTACTCTCATTTGATTTTGATTGGCTGTGTATAATCATGGAGATTTTATCTAGATTCTTTTACTATATTTTATATGTTATTCTGTTACATTGAAGTTAGATGTACCTCAAATCATTATAGTTACATTGGTAATATGGTGAGATTGCTATCATATCACTGTGTCATTTCCATTATGTTCATCTAATTTCCAATGCAGATGTCTGGTCAGAAGTGGTTTGTTTGGTTCAGTTGCTGGGCCCTCCTTGGATATTGGTGCTTCATGTGAAGTGGAATAACTTAGGGTAGGTCCCTTTAGCTGGATTTGATCAGGGCAATAAAGAGAGATGTAATGCTTATGTTATTGCTCCTCTCTCTCAAGGTAAAATTGTGTGGTCTAAGATGGTATCAGGTTTGTTTTGTAGAAATACCACAGACCAATAACCTTAAAGGTATTGGGAATAAAGAGGTCTGCTTTTTTCAAAATTCTGTGTAGGTGTCATAGTATGGCGCCATTTGCTGGTTAGGAAGTCACCTGATTTGATTTTAGTGATGGTGTTCACTGTGTTTTTTTAGTCTTTGAAACCAGTGACTCCACAGGGACTTGGTTTTGGTAAATTTGTCACCAGTCTCTACTTCTGTGTACCAGAGTAGTATGTGATATCTGATAGCCAGGGGTTTGAAACTATTTTTTTAAGAATTCTGTACTGACTGGATTTCCGCATTATGAGGTCCTAGGCTATAGGAACTTTAGTATTTGCTGCTATTTACAATAAGTGACACAAAAGATTGGTAAAGACACCAATTTTGGAGATGGAGAGGAAAGGCTGAAGGGGAGGAGGAGGCCTTTATTTGAACATAACAATTCTTGTGTTGTTATGTTCAAAAGTCTTATCTAGTAAGTTTCCCATAGGAAGGTATTGGGAATGGAGACATATTTTTTTTTTCAAAATTCCATGTAGGTGTCGTGGTATGGCACCATTTGCTTGTTAGGAAGTCATATGAGTTTATTTTACATGATTGTGTTCATTATGTTATTTTAGTCTTTGAAGCCAGTGACTCCATAGGGACTTGTTTTTTGATTAAATTTGCCACCAGTCTCTACTTATTTGTCCCAGAGTAGTATGTGATATCTCATAGGCAGGGATTTGAAACTATTTTTTTAAGAATTCTGGACTGACTGGTTTCCTGGATGATGAGGTCTTAGGCTATGGGAACTTTACTGTCTGCTGATTTTTATAATAAGTAACGCAAAGAATTGGTAAAGACACCAATTTTGGAGATGGAGAGGAAAGGCTGAAGGGGAGGAGGAGGCCTTTATTTGAAGATAACAATTCTTGTGTTGTTATGTTCAAAAGTCTTATCTAGTAAGTTTCCGATAGCTCGCTATCTTTTTTTCCAAATTCTTCATGTACCCACTATCTGACAAATATAATAGAAGTAGCATTATTTACTCACCTAATATACCAAGAGCTGTTTTACAAATGGTTGGAGACTCATATGTATATTGGGCTTAAAGCCAATGCCTGTAGTGGTGCCATAGGTTTAGATAAAGAACCAGGACTGAAGCAGATTTTGAGAGCTTTTGTGTGATGATAAATTGTGTAGACTTAGGATATCCAAACCTTGTACGTTTTCCAATGCGTAGCTATCATGTGTTGTACTATAGAATCAATACATTTTGTAAAAAAAAAAGTGCTTGTAAAGGGGTATACACTTCTGGGTGAATTAATTCTGTGTTTTCCTGTTTACTGTAAAAAAGTTGGGATTTTTTGGTATCGTTTTCAATTTTGTTTTATACTTGCACACATTTCATGATAATGTTGTACTCTCATTTGATTTTGATTGGCTGTGTATAATCATGGAGATTTTATCTAGATTCTTTTACTATATTTTATATGTTATTTTGTTACATTGAAGTTAGATGTACCTCAAATCATTATAGTTACATTGGTAATATGGTGAGATTGCTATCATATCACTGTGTCATTTCCATTAAGTTCATCTAATTTCCAATGCAGATGTCTGGTCAGAAGTGGTTTGTTTGGTTCAGTTGCTGGGCCCTCCTTGGATATTGGTGCTTCATGTGAAGTGGAATAACTTAGGGTAGGTCCCTTTAGCTGGATTTGATCAGGGCAATAAAGAGAGATGTAATGCTTATGTTATTGCTCCTCTCTCTCAAGGTAAAATTTTGTGGTCTGAGATGGTATCAGGTTTGTTTTGTAGAAATACCACAGACCAATAACCTTAAAGGTATTGGGAATAAAGAGGTCTGCTTTTTTCAAAATTCTGTGTAGGTGTCATAGTATGGCGCCATTTGCTGGTTAGGAAGTCATCTGATTTGATTTTAGTGATGGTGTTCACTGTGTTTTTTTAGTCTTTGAAACCAGTGACTCCACAGGGACTTGGTTTTGGTAAATTTTTCACCAGTCTCTACTTCTGTGTACCAGAGTAGTATGTGATATCTGATAGCCAGGGGTTTGAAACTATTTTTTTTAAGAATTCTGTACTGACTGGATTTCCGGATTATGAGGTCCTAGGCTATAGGAACTTTAGTATTTGCTGCTATTTACAATAAGTGACACAAAAGATTGGTAAAGACACCAATTTTGGAGATGGAGAGGAAAGGCTGAAGGGGAGGAGGAGGCCTTTATTTGAACATAACAATTCTTGTGTTGTTATGTTCAAAAGTCTTATCTAGTAAGTTTCCCATAGGAAGGTATTGGGAATGGAGACATATTTTTTTTTCAAAATTCCATGTAGGTGTCGTGGTATGGCACCATTTGCTTGTTAGGAAGTCATATGAGTTTATTTTACATGATTGTATTCATTATGTTATTTTAGTCTTTGAAGCCAGTGACTCCATAGGGACTTGTTTTTTGATTAAATTTGCCACCAGACTCTACTTATTTGTCCCAGAGTAGTATGTGATATCTCATAGGCAGGGATTTGAAACTATTTTTTTAAGAATTCTGGACTGACTGGTTTCCTGGATGATGAGGTCTTAGGCTATGGGAACTTTACTGTCTGCTGATTTTTATAATAAGTAACGCAAAGAATTGGTAAAGACACCAATTTTGGAGATGGAGAGGAAAGGCTGATGGGGAGGAGGAGGCCTTTATTTGAAGATAACAATTCTTGTGTTGTTATGTTCAAAAGTCTTATCTAGTAAGTTTCCCATAGCTCGCTATCTTTTTTTCCAAATTCTTCATGTACCCACTATCTGACAAATATAATAGAAGTAGCATTATTTACTCACCTAATATTCCAAGAGCTGTTTTACAAATGGTTGGAGACTCATATGTATATTGGGCTTAAAGCCAATGCCTGTAGTGGTGCCATAGGTTTAGATAAAGAACCATGACTGAAGCAGATTTTGAGAGCTTTTGTGTTATGATAAATTGTGTAGACTTAGGATATCCAGACCTTGTACGTTTTCCAATGCGTAGCTATCATGTGTTGTACTATAGAATCAATAAATTTTGTAAAAAAAAAAGTGCTTGTAAAGGGGTATACACTTCTGGGTGAATTAATTCTGTGTTTTCCTGTTTACTGTAAAAAAGTTGGGATTTTTTGGTATTGTTTTCAATTTTGTTTTATACTTGCACACATTTCATGTTAATGTTGTACTCTCATTTGATTTTGATTGGCTGTGTATAATCATGGAGATTTAATCTAGATTATTTTACTATATTTTATATGTTATTCTGTTACATTGAAGTTAGATGTACCTCAAATCATTATAGTTACATTGGTAATATGGTGAGATTGCTATCATATCACTGTGTAATTTCCATTATGTTCATCTAATTTCCAATGGAGATGTCTGGTCAGACGTGGTTTGTTTGGTTCAGTTGCTGGGCCCTCCTTGGATATTGGTGCTTCATGTGAAGTGGAATAACTTAGGGTAGGTCCCTTTAGCTGGATTTGATCAGGGCAATAAAGAGAGATGTAATGCTTATGTTATTGCTCCTCTCTCTCAAGGTAAAATTGTGTGGTCTGAGATGGTATCATGTTTGTTTTGTAGAAATACCACAGACCAATAACCTTAAAGGTATTGGGAATAAAGAGGTCTGCTTTATTCAAAATTCTGTGTAGGTGTCATAGTATGGCGCCATTTGCTGGTTAGGAAGTCATCTGATTTGATTTTAGTGATGGTGTTCACTGTGTTTTTTTAATCTTTGAAACCAGTGACTCCACAGGGACTTGGTTTTGGTAAATTTGTCACCAGTCTCTACTTCTGTGTACCAGAGTAGTATGTGATATCTGATAGCCAGGGGTTTGAAACTATTTTTTTTAAGAATTCTGTACTGACTGGATTTCCGGATTATGAGGTCCTAGGCTATAGGAACTTTAGTATTTGCTGCTATTTACAATAAGTGACACATAAGATTGGTAAGGACACCAATTTTGGAGATGGAGAGGCAAGGCTGAAGGGGAGGAGGAGGCCTTTATTTGAAGATAACAATTCTTGTGTTGTTATGTTCAAAAGTCTTATCTAGTAAGTTTCCCATAGGAAGGTATTGGGAATAGAGACATATTTTTTTTTCAAAATTCCATATAGGTGTCGTGGTATGGCACCATTTGCTTGTTAGGAAGTCATATAAGTTTATTTTACATGATGGTGTTCATTATGTTATTTTAGTCTTTGAAGCCAGAGACTCCATAGGGACTTGTTTTTTGATTAAATTTGCCACCAGTCTCTACTTATTTGTCCCAGAGTAGTAAGTGATATCTCATAGGCAGGGATTTGAAACTATTTTTTTAAGAATTCTGGACTGACTGGTTTCCTGGATGATGAGGTCTTAGGCTATGGGAACTTTACTATCTGCTGATTTTTATAATAAGTAACGCAAAGAATTGGTAAAGACACCAATTTTGGAGATGGAGAGGAAAGGCTGAAGGGGAGGAGGAGGCCTTTATTTGAAGATAACAATTCTTGTGTTGTTATGTTCAAAAGTCTTATCTAGTAAGTTTCCCATAGCTCGCTATCTTTTTTTCCAAATTCTTCATGTACCCACTATCTGACAAATATAATAGAAGTAGCATTATTTACTCACCTAATATTCCAAGAGCTGTTTTACAAATGGTTGGAGACTCATATGTATATTGGGCTTAAAGCCAATGCCTGTAGTGGTGCCATAGGTTTAGATAAAGAACCAGGACTGAAGCAGATTTTGAGAGCTTTTGTGTGATGATAAATTGTGTAGACTTACGATATCCAGACCTTGTAAGTTTTTCAATGCGTAGCTATCATGTGTTGTACTATAGAATCAATACATTTTGGAAAAAAAAAGTGCTTGTAAAGGGGTATACACTTCTGGGTGAATTAATTCTGTGTTTTCCTGTTTATTGTAAAAAAGTTGGGATTTTTTGGTATAGTTTTCAATTTTGTTATATACTTGCACACATTTCATGTTAATGTTGTACTCTCATTTGATTTTGATTGGCTGTGTATAATCATGGAGATTTTATCTAGATTATTTTACTATATTTTATATGTTATTCTGTTACATTGAAGTTAGATGTACCTCAAATCATTATAGTTACATTGGTAATATGGTGAGATTGCTATCATATCACTGTGTCATTTCCATTATGTTCATCTAATTTCCAATGGAGATGTCTGGTCAGAAGTGGTTTGTTTGGTTCAGTTGCTGGGCCCTCCTTGGTTATTGGTGCTTCATGTGAAGTGGAAAAACTTAGGGTAGGTCCCTTAAGCTGGATTTGGTCAGGACAATAAAGAGAGATGTAATGCTTATGTTATTGCTCCTCTCTCTCAAGGTAAAAATGTGTGGTCTGAGATGGTATCAGGTTTGTTTTGGAGAAATACCACAGACCAATAACCTTAAAAGGTATTGGGAATTAAGAGGTCTGCTTTTTTCAAAATTCTGTGTAGGTGTCATAGTATGGCGCCATTTGCTGGTTAGGAAGTCATCTGATTTAATTATAGTGATGGTGTTCACTGTGTTTTTTTAGTCTTTGAAACCAGTGACTCCACAGGGACTTGGTTTTGGTAAATTTGTCACCAGTCTCTACTTCTGTGTACCAGAGTAGTATGTGATATCTGATAGCCAGGGGTTTGAAACTATTTTTTTAAGAATTCTGTACTGACTGGATTTCCGAATTATGAGGTCCTAGGCTATAGGAACTTTAGTATTTGCTGCTATTTACAATAAGTGACACATAAGATTGGTAAAGACACCAATTTTGGAGATGGAGAGGCAAGGCTGAAGGGGAGGAGGAGGCCTTTATTTGAAGATAACAATTCTTGTGTTGTTATGTTCAAAAGTCTTATCTAGTAAGTTTCCCATAGGAAGGTATTGGGAATAGAGACATATTTTTTTTTCAAAATTCCATGTAGGTGTCGTGGTATGGCACCATTTGCTTGTTAGGAAGTCATATGAGTTTATTTTACATGATGGTGTTCATTATGTTATTTTAGTCTTTGAAGCCAGTGACTCCATAGGGACTTGTTTTTTGATTAAATTTGCCACCAGTCTCTACTTATTTGTCCCAGAGTAGTATGTGATATCTCATAGGCAGGGATTTGAAACTATTTTTTTAAGAATTCTGGACTGACTGGTTTCCTGGATGATGAGGTCTTAGGCTATGGGAACTTTACTGTCTGCTGATTTTTATAATAAGTAACGCAAAGAATTGGTAAAGACACCAATTTTGGAGATGGAGAGGAAAGGCTGAAGGGGAGGAGGAGGCCTTTATTTGAAGATAACAATTCTTGTGTTGTTATGTTCAAAAGTCTTATCTAGTTAGTTTCCCATAGCTCGCTATCTTTTTTTCCAAATTCTTCATGTACCCACTATCTGACAAATATAATAGAAGTAGCATTATTTACTCACCTAATATTCCAAGAGCTGTTTTACAAATGGTTGAAGACTCATGTATATTGGGCTTAAAGCCAATGCCTGTAGTGGTGCCATAGGTTTAGATAAAGAACCAGGACTGAAGCAGATTTTGAGAGCTTTTGTGTGATGATAAATTGTGTAGACTTAGGATATCCAGACCTTGTACGTTTTCCAATGTGTAGCTATCATGTGTTGTACTATAGAATCAATATATTTTGGAAAAAAAAAAGTGCTTGTAAAGGGGTATACACTTCTGGGTGAATTAATTCTGTGTTTTCCTGTTTATTGTAAAAAAGTTGGGATTTTTTGGTATAGTTTTCAATTTTGTTTTATACTTGCACACATTTCATGTTAATGTTGTACTCTCATTTGATTTTGATTGGCTGTGTATAATCATGGAGATTTTATCTAGATTCTTTTACTATATTTTATATGTTATTCTGTTACATTGAAGTTAGACGCACCTTAAATCATTATAGTTACATTGGTAATATGGTGAGATTGCTATCATATCACTGTGTCATTTCCATTATGTTCATCTAATTTCCAATGGAGATGTCTGGTCAGAAGTGGTTTGTTTGGTTCAGTTGCTGGGCCCTCCTTGGATATTGGTGCTTCATGTGAAGTGGAATAACTTAGGGTAGGTCCCTTTTGCTGGATTTGGTCAGGGCAATAAAGAGATATGTAATGCTTACGTTATTGCTCCTCTCTCTCAAGGTAAAATTGTGTGGTCTGAAATGGTATCATGTTTGTTTTGGAGAAATACCACAGACCAATAACCTTAAAAGGTATTGGGAATTAAGAGGTCTGCTTTTTTCAAAATTCTGTGTAGGTGTCATAGTATGGCGCCATTTGCTGGTTAGGAGTCATCTGATTTGATTTTAGTGATGGTGTTCACTGTGTTTTTTTAGTCTTTGAAACCAGTGACTCCGCAGGAACTTGGTTTTGGTAAATTTGTCACCAGTCTCTACTTCTGTGTACCAGAGTAGTATGTGATATCTGATAGCCAGGGGTTTGAAACTATTTTTTTAAGAATTCTGTACTGACTGGATTTCCGGATTATGAGGTCCTAGGCTATAGGAACTTTAGTATTTGCTGCTATTTACAATAAGTGACACATAAGATTGGTAAAGACACCAATTTTGGAGATGGAGAGGCAAGGCTGAAGGGGAGGAGGAGGCCTTTATTTGAAGATAACAATTCTTGTGTTGTTATGTTCAAAAGTCTTATCTAGTAAGTTTCCCATAGGAAGGTATTGGGAATAGAGACATATATTTTTTTCAAAATTCCATGTAGGTGTCGTGGTATGGCACCATTTGCTTGTTAGGAAGTCATATGAGTTTATTTTACATGATGGTGTTCATTATGTTATTTTAGTCTTTGAAGCCAGTGACTCCATAGGGACTTGTTTTTTGATTAAATTTGCCACCAGTCTCTACTTATTTGTCCCAGAGTAGTATGTGATATCTCATAGGCAGGGATTTGAAACTATTTTTTTAAGAATTCTGGACTGACTGGTTTCCTGGCTGATGAGGTCTTAGGCTATGGGAACTTTACTGTCTGCTGATTTTTATAATAAGTAACGCAAAGAATTGGTAAAGACACCAATTTTGGAGATGGAGAGGAAAGGCTAAATGGGAGGAGGAGGCCTTTATTTGAAGATAACAATTCTTGTGTTGTTATGTTCAAAAGATTATCTATGAAGTTTCCCATAGCTCGCTATCTTTTTTTCCAAATTCTTCATGTACCCACTATCTGACAAATTTAATAGAAGTAGCATTATTTACTCACCTAATATTCCAAGAGCTGTTTTACAAATGGTTGGAGACTCATATGTATATTGGGCTTAAAGCCAATGCCTGTAGTTGTGCCATAGGTTTAGATAAAGAACCAGGACTGAAGCAGATTTTGAGAGCTTTTGTGTGATGATAAATTGTGTAGACTTAGGATATCCAGACCTTGTACGTTTTCCAATGCGTAGCTATCATGTGTTTTACTATAGAATCAATACATTTTGTAAAAAAAAAAGTGCTTGTAAAGGGGTATACACTTCTGGGTGAATTAATTCTGTGTTTTCCTGTTTACTGTAAAAAAGTTGGGATTTTTTGGTATAGTTTTCAATTTTGTTTTATACTTGCACACATTTCATGTTAATGTTGTACTCTCATTTGATTTTGATTGGCTGTGTATAATCATGGAGATTTTATCTAGATTCTTTTACTATATTTTATATGTTATTCTGTTACATTGAAGTTAGATGTACATTAAATCATTATAGTTACATTGGTAATATGGTGAGATTGCTATCATATCACTGTGTCATTTCCATTATGTTCATCTAATTTCCAATGGAGATGTCTGGTCAGAAGTGGTTTGTTTGGTTCAGTTGCAGGGCCCTCCTTGGATATTGGTGCTTCATGTGAAGTGGAATAACTTAGGGTAGGTCCCTTTAGCTGGATTTGATCAGGGCAATAAAGAGAGATGTAATGCTTATGTTATTGCTCCTCTCTCTCAAGGTAAAATTGTGTGGTCTGAGATGGTATCAGGTTTGTTTTGGAGAAATACCACAGACCAATAACCTTGAAAGGTATTGGGAATAAAGAGGTCTGCTTTTTTCAAAATTCTGTGTAGGTGTCATAGTATGGCGCCATTTGCTGGTTAGGAAGTCATCTGATTTGATTTTAGTGATGGTGTTCACTGTGTTTTTTTAGTCTTTGAAACCAGTGACTCCACAGGGACTTGGTTTTGGTAAATTTGTCACCAGTCTCTACTTCTGTGTACCAGAGTAGTATGTGATATCTGATAGCCAGGGGTTTGAAACTATTTTTTTAAGAATTCTGTACTGACTGGATTTCTGGATTATGAGGTCCTAGGCTATAGGAACTTTAGTATTGGCTGCTATTTACAATAAGTGACACATAAGATTGGTAAAGACACCAATTTTGGAGATGGAGAGGCAAGGCTGAAGGGGAGGAGGAGGCCTTTATTTGAAGATAACTATTCTTGTGTTGTTATGTTCAAAAGTCTTATCTCGTAAGTTTCCCATAGGAAGGTATTGTGAATAGAGACATATGTTTTTTTCAAAATTCCATGTAGGTGTCGTGGTATGGCACCATTTGCATGTTAGGAAGTCATATGAATTTATTTTACATGATGGTGTTCATTATGTTATTTTAGTCTTTGAAGCCAGTGACTCCATAGGGACTTGTTTTTTTATTAAATTTGCCACCAGTCTCTACTTATTTGTCCCAGAGTAGTATGTGATATCTCATAGGCAGGGATTTGAAACTATTTTTTTAAGAATTCTGGACTGACTGGTTTCCTGGATGATGAGGTCTTAGGCTATGGGAACTTTACTGTCTGCTGATTTTTATAATAAGTAACGCAAAGAATTGGTAAAGACACAATTTTGGAGATGGAGAGGAAAGGCTGAAGGGGAGGAGGAGGCCTTTATTTGAAGATAACAATTCTTGTGTTGTTATGTTCAAAAGTCTTATCTAGTAAGTTTCCCATAGCTCGCTATCTTTTTTTCCAAATTCTTCATGTACCCAGTATCTGACAAATATAATAGAAGTAGCATTATTTACTCACCTAATATACCAAAAGCTGTTTTACAAATGGTTGGAGACTCATATGTATATTGGGCTTAAGCCAATGCCTGTAGTGGTGCCATAGGCTTAGATAAAGAACCAGGACTGAAGCAGATTTTGAGAGCTTTTGTGTGATGATAAATTGTGTAGACTTAGGATATCCAGACCTTGTACGTTTTCCAATGCGTAGCTATCATGTGTTGTACTATAGAATCAATACATTTTGTAAAAAAAAGTGTTCGTAAAGGGGTATACACTTCTGGGTGAATTAATTCTGTGTTTTCCTGTTTATTGTAAAAAAGTTGGGATTTTTTGGTATAGTTTTCAATTTTGTTTTATACTTGCACACATTTCATGTTAATGTTGTACTCTCATTTGATTTTGATTGGCTGTGTATAATCATGGAGATTTTATCTAGATTCTTTTACTATATTTTATATGTTATTCTGTTACATTGAAGTTAGACGCACCTTAAATCATTATAGTTACATTGGTAATATGGTGAGATTGCTATCATATCACTGTGTCATTTCCATTATGTTCATCTAATTTCCAATGGAGATGTCTGGTCAGAAGTGGTTTGTTTGGTTCAGTTGCTGGGCCCTCCTTGGATATTGGTGCTTCATGTGAAGTGGAATAACCTAAGCGTAGGTCCCTTTAGCTGGATTTGGTCAGGGCAATAAAGAGAGATGTAATGCTTATGTTATTGCTCCTCTCTCTCAAGGTAAAATTGTGTGGTCTGAGATGGTATCAGGTTTGTTTTGGAGAAATACCACAGACCAATAACCTTGAAAGGTATTGGGAATAAAGATTTCTGCTTTTTTCAAAATTCTGTGTAGATGTCATAGTATGGCGCCATTTGCTGGTTAGGAAGTCATCTGATTTGATTTTAGTGATGGTGTTCACTGTGTTTTTTTAGTCTTTGAAACCAGTGACTCCACAGGGACTTGGTTTTGGTAAATTTGTCACCAGTCTCTACTTCTGTGTACCAGAGTAGTATGTGATATCTGATAGCCAGGGGTTTGAAACTATTTTTTTAAGAATTCTGTACTGACTGGATTTCCGGATTATGAGGTCCTAGGCTATAGGAACTTTAGTATTTGCTGCTATTTACAATAAGTGACACATAAGATTGGTAAATACACCAATTTTGGAGATGGAGAGGCAAGGCTGAAGGGGAGGAGGAGGCCTTTATTTGAAGATAACAATTCTTGTGTTGTTATGTTCAAAAGTCTTATCTAGTAAGTTTCCCATAGGAAGGTATTGGGAATAGAGACATATTTTTTTCAAAATTCCATGTAGGTGTCGTGGTATGGCACCATTTGCTTGTTAGGAAGTCATATGAGTTTATTTTACATGATGGTGTTCATTATGTTATTTTAGTCTTTGAAGCCAGTGACTCCATAGGGACTTGTTTTTTGATTAAATTTGCCACCAGTCTCTACTTATTTGTCCCAGAGTAGTATGTGATATCTCATAGGCAGGGATTTGAAACTATTTTTTTAAGAATTCTGAACTGACTGGTTTCCTGGATGATGAGGTCTTAGGCTATGGGAACTTTACTGTCTGCTGATTTTTATAATAAGTAACGCAAAAAATTGGTAAAAACACCAATTTTGGAGATGGAGAGGAAAGGCTGAAGGGGAGGAGGAGGCCTTTATTTGAAGATAACAATTCTTGTGTTGTTATGTTCAAAAGTCTTATCTAGTAAGTTTCCCATAGGTCGCTATCTTTTTTTCCAAATTCTTCATGTACCCACTATCTGACAAATATAATAGAAGTAGCATTATTTACTCACCTAATATACCAAAAGCTGTTTTACAAATGGTTGGAGACTCATATGTATATTGGGCTTAAGCCAATGCCTGTAGTGGTGCCATAGGCTTAGATAAAGAACCAGGACTGAAGCAGATTTTGAGAGCTTTTGTGTGATGATAAATTGTGTAGACTTAGGATATCCAGACCTTGTACGTTTTCCAATGCGTAGCTATCATGTGTTGTACTATAGAATCAATACATTTTGTAAAAAAAAGTGCTTGTAAAGGGGTATACACTTCTGGGTGAATTAATTCTGTGTTTTCCTGTTTACTGTAAAAAAGTTGGGATTTTTTGGTATAGTTTTCAATTTTGTTTTATACTTACACACATTTCATGTAAATGTTGTACTCTCATTTGATTTTGATTGGCTGTGTATAATCATGAAGATTTTATCTAGATTCTTTTACTATATTTTATATGTTATTCTGTTACATTGAAGTTAGATTTACCTTAAATCATTATAGTTACATTGGTAATATGGTGAGATTGCTATCATATCACTGTGTCATTTCCATTATGTTCATCTAATTTCCAATGGAGATGTCTGGTCAGAAGTGGTTTGTTTGGTTCAGTTGCTGGGCCCTCCTTGGATATTGGTGCTTCATGTGAAGTGGAATAACTTAGGGTAGGTCCCTTTAGCTGGATTTGGTCAGGGCAATAAAGAGAGATGTAATGCTTATGTTATTGCTCCTCTCTCTCAAGGTAAAATTGTGTGGTCTGAGATGGTATCATGTTTGTTTTGGAGAAATACCACAGACCAATAACCTTGAAAGGTATTGGGCATAAAGAGGTCTGCTTTTTTCAAAATTCTGTGTAGGTGTCATAGTATGGCGCCATTTGCTGGTTAGGAAGTCATCTGATTTGATTTTAGCGATGGTGTTCACTGTGTTTTTTTAGTCTTTGAAACCAGTGACTCCACAGGGACTTGGTTTTGGTAAATTTGTCACCAGTCTCTACTTCTGTGTACCAGAGTAGTATGTGATATCTGATAGCCAGGGGTTTGAAACTATTCTTTTAAGAATTCTGTACTGACTGGATTTCCGGATTATGAGGTCCTAGGCTATAGGAACTTTAGTATTTGCTGCTATTTACAATAAGTGACACATAAGATTGGTAAAGACACCAATTTTGGAGATGGAGAGGCAAGGCTGAAGGGGAGGAGGAGGCCTTTATTTGAAGATAACAATTCTTGTGTTGTTATGTTCAAAAGTCTTATCTAGTAAGTTTCCCATAGGAAGGTATTGGGAATAGAGACATATTTGTTTTTCAAAATTCCATGTAGGTGTCTTGGTATGGCACCATTTGCTTGTTAGGAAGTCATATGAGTTTATTTTACATGATGGTGTTCATTATGTTATTTTAGTCTTTGAAGCCAGTGACTCCATAGGGACGTGTTTTTTGATTAAATTTGCCACCAGTCTCTACTTATTTGTCCCAGAGTAGTATGTGATATCTCATAGGCAGGGATTTGAAACTATTTTTTTAAGAATTCTGGACTGACTGGTTTCCTGGATGATGAGGTCTTAGGCTATGGGAACTTTACTGTCTGCTGATTTTTATAATAAGTAACGCAAAGATTTGGTAAAGACACCAATTTTGGAGACGGAGAGGAAAGGCTGAAGGGGAGGAGGAGGCCTTTATTTGAAGATAACTATTCTTGTGTTGTTATGTTCAAAAGTCTTATCTAGTAAGTTTCCCATAGCTGGCTATCTTTTTTTCCAAATTTTTCATGTACCCACTATCTAACAAATATAATAGAAGTAGCATTATTTACTCACCTAATATACCAAAAGCTGTTTTACAAATGGTTGGAGACTCATATGTATATTGGGCTTAAAGCCAATGCCTGTAGTGGTGCCATAGGTTTAGATAAAGAACCAGGACTGAAGCAGATTTTGAGAGCTTTTGTGTGATGATAAATTGTGTAGACTTAGGATATCCAGACCTTGTACGTTTTCCAATGCGTAGCTATCATGTGTTGTACTATAGAATCAATACATTTTGTAAAAAAAAGTGCTTGTAAAGGGGTATACACTTCTGGGTGAATTAATTCTGTGTTTTCCTGTTTACTGTAAAAAAGTTGGGATTTTTTGGTATAGTTTTCAATTTTGTTTTATACTTACACACATTTCATGTAAATGTTGTACTCTCATTTGATTTTGATTGGCTGTGTATAATCATGAAGATTTTATCTAGATTCTTTTACTATATTTTATATGTTATTCTGTTACATTGAAGTTAGATTTACCTTAAATCATTATAGTTACATTGGTAATATGGTGAGATTGCTATCATATCACTGTGTCATTTCCATTATGTTCATCTAATTTCCAATGGAGATGTCTGGTCAGAAGTGGTTTGTTTGGTTCAGTTGCTGGGCCCTCCTTGGATATTGGTGCTTCATGTGAAGTGGAATAACTTAGGGTAGGTCCCTTTAGCTGGATTTGGTCAGGGCAATAAAGAGAGATGTAATGCTTATGTTATTGCTCCTCTCTCTCAAGGTAAAATTGTGTGGTCTGAGATGGTATCATGTTTGTTTTGGAGAAATACCACAGACCAATAACCTTGAAAGGTATTGGGCATAAAGAGGTCTGCTTTTTTCAAAATTCTGTGTAGGTGTCATAGTATGGCGCCATTTGCTGGTTAGGAAGTCATCTGATTTGATTTTAGCGATGGTGTTCACTGTGTTTTTTTAGTCTTTGAAACCAGTGACTCCACAGGGACTTGGTTTTGGTAAATTTGTCACCAGTCTCTACTTCTGTGTACCAGAGTAGTATGTGATATCTGATAGCCAGGGGTTTGAAACTATTCTTTTAAGAATTCTGTACTGACTGGATTTCCGGATTATGAGGTCCTAGGCTATAGGAACTTTAGTATTTGCTGCTATTTACAATAAGTGACACATAAGATTGGTAAAGACACCAATTTTGGAGATGGAGAGGCAAGGCTGAAGGGGAGGAGGAGGCCTTTATTTGAAGATAACAATTCTTGTGTTGTTATGTTCAAAAGTCTTATCTAGTAAGTTTCCCATAGGAAGGTATTGGGAATAGAGACATATTTGTTTTTCAAAATTCCATGTAGGTGTCTTGGTATGGCACCATTTGCTTGTTAGGAAGTCATATGAGTTTATTTTACATGATGGTGTTCATTATGTTATTTTAGTCTTTGAAGCCAGTGACTCCATAGGGACGTGTTTTTTTATTAAATTTGCCACCAGTCTCTACTTATTTGTCCCAGAGTAGTATGTGATATCTCATAGGCAGGGATTTGAAACTATTTTTTTAAGAATTCTGGACTGACTGGTTTCCTGGATGATGAGGTCTTAGGCTATGGGAACTTTACTGTCTGCTGATTTTTATAATAAGTAACGCAAAGATTTGGTAAAGACACCAATTTTGGAGACGGAGAGGAAAGGCTGAAGGGGAGGAGGAGGCCTTTATTTGAAGATAACTATTCTTGTGTTGTTATGTTCAAAAGTCTTATCTAGTAAGTTTCCCATAGCTGGCTATCTTTTTTTCCAAATTTTTCATGTACCCACTATCTGACAAATATAATAGAAGTAGCATTATTTACTCACCTAATATACCAAAAGCTGTTTTACAAATGGTTGGAGACTCATATGTATATTGGGCTTAAAGCCAATGCCTGTAGTGGTGCCATAGGTTTAGATAAAGAACCAGGACTGAAGCAGATTTTGAGAGCTTTTGTGTGATGATAAATTGTGTAGACTTAGGATATCCAGACCTTGTACGTTTTCCAATGCATAGCTATCATGTGTTGTACTATAGAATCAATACATTTTGTAAAAAAAAAGTGCTTGTAAAGGGGTATACACTTCTGGGTGAATTAATTCTGTGTTTTCCTGTTTATTGTAAAAAAGTTGGAAATTTTTTGGTATAGTTTTCAATTTTGTTTTATACTTGCACACATTTCATGTTAATGTTGTACTCTCATTTGATTTTGATTGGCTGTGTATAATCATGGAGATTTTATCTAGATTCTTTTACTATATTTTATATGTTATTCTGTTACATTGAAGTTAGATGTACCTCAAATCATTATAGTTACATTGGTAATATGGTGAGATTGCTATCATATCACTGTGTCATTTCCATTATGTTCATCTAATTTCCAATGGAGATGTCTGGTCAGAAGTGGTTTGTTTGGTTCAGTTGCTGGGCCCTCCTTGGATATTGGTGCTTTATGTGAAGTGGAATAACTTAGGGTAGGTCACTTTAGCTGGATTTGGTCAGGGCAATAAAGAGAGATGTAATGCTTATGTTATTGCTCCTCTCTCTCAAGGTAAAATTGTGTGGTCTGAGATGGTATCATGTTTGTTTTGGAGAAATACCACAGACCAATAACCTTGAAAGGTATTGGGCATAAAGAGGTCTGCTTTTTTCAAAATTCTGTGTAGGTGTCATAGTATGGCACCATTTGCTGGTTAGGAAGTCATCTGATTTGATTTTAGTGATGGTGTTCACTGTGTTTTTTTAGTCTTTGAAACCAGTGACTCCACAGGTACTTACTTTTGGTAAATTTGTCACCAGTCTCTACTTCTGTGTACCAGAGTAGTATGTGATATCTGATAGCCAGGGGTTTGAAACTATTTTTTTAAGAATTCTGTTCTGACTGGATTTCCGGATTATGAGGTCCTAGGCTATAGGAACTTTAGTATTTGCTGCTATTTACAGTAAGTGACACATAAGATTGGTAAAGACACCAATTTTGGAGATGGACAGGCAAGGCTGAAGGGGAGGAGGAGGCCTTTATTTGAAGATAACAATTCTTGTGTTGTTATGTTCAAAAGTCTTATCTAGTAAGTTTCCCATAGGAAGGTATTGGGAATAGAGACATATTTTTTTTTCAAAATTCCATGTAGGTGTCGTGGTATGGCACCATTTGCTTGTTAGGAAGTCATATGAGTTTATTTTACATGATGGTGTTCATTATGTTATTTTAGTCTTTGAAGCCAGTGACTCCATAGGGACGGGTTTTTTGATTAAATTTGCCACCAGTCTCTACTTATTTGTCCCAGAGTAGTATGTGATATCTCATAGGCAGGGATTTGAAACTATTTTTTTAAGAATTCTGGACTGACTGGTTTCCTGGATGATGAGGTCTTAGGCTATGGGAACTTTACTGTCTGCTGATTTTTATAATAAGTAACGCAAAGATTTGGTAAAGACACCAATTTTGGAGATGGAGAGGAAAGGCTGAAGGGGAGGAGGAGGCCTTTATTTGAAGATAACAATTCTTGTGTTGTTATGTTCAAAAGTCTTATCTAGTAAGTTTCCCATAGCTCGCTATCTTTTTTTCCAAATTCTTCATGTACCCACTATCTGACAAATATAATAGAAGTAGCATTATTTACTCACCTAATATACCAAGAGCTGTTTTACAAATGGTTGGAGACTCATATGTATATTGGGCTTAAAGCCAATGCCTGTAGTGGTGCCATAGGTTTAGATAAAGAACCAGGACTGAAGCAGATTTTGAGAGCTTTTGTGTGATGATAAATTGTGTAGACTTAGGATATCCAGACCTTGTACGTTTTCCAATGCATAGCTATCATGTGTTGTACTATAGAATCAATACATTTTGTAAAAAAAAAGTGCTTGTAAAGGGGTATACACTTCTGGGTGAATTAATTCTGTGTTTTCCTGTTTACTGTAAAAAAGTTGGGATTTTTAGGTATAGTTTTCAATTTTGTTTTACACTTACACACATTTCATGTTAATGTTGTACTCTCATTTGATTTTGATTGGCTGTGTATAATCATGGAGATTTTATCTAGATTCTTTTACTATATTTTATATGTTATTCTGTTACATTGAAGTTAGATGTACCTCAAATCATTATAGTTACATTGGTAATATGGTGAGATTGCTATCATATCACTGTGTCATTTCCATTATGTTCATCTAATTTCCAATGGAGATGTCTGGTCAGAAGTGGTTTGTTTGGTTCAGTTGCTGGGCCCTCCTTGGATATTGGTGCTTTATGTGAAGTGGAATAACTTAGGGTAGGTCACTTTAGCTGGATTTGGTCAGGGCAATAAAGAGAGATGTAATGCTTATGTTATTGCTCCTCTCTCTCAAGGTAAAATTGTGTGGTCTGAGATGGTATCATGTTTGTTTTGGAGAAATACCACAGACCAATAACCTTGAAAGGTATTGGGCATAAAGAGGTCTGCTTTTTTCAAAATTCTGTGTAGGTGTCATAGTATGGCACCATTTGCTGGTTAGGAAGTCATCTGATTTGATTTTAGTGATGGTGTTCACTGTGTTTTTTTAGTCTTTGAAACCAGTGACTCCACAGGTACTTACTTTTGGTAAATTTGTCACCAGTCTCTACTTCTGTGTACCAGAGTAGTATGTGATATCTGATAGCCAGGGGTTTGAAACTATTTTTTTAAGAATTCTGTACTGACTGGATTTCCGGATTATGAGGTCCTAGGCTATAGGAACTTTAGTATTTGCTGCTATTTACAATAAGTGACACATAAGATTGGTAAAGACACCAATTTTGGAGATGGAGAGGCAAGGCTGAAGGGGAGGAGGAGGCCTTTATTTGAAGATAACAATTCTTGTGTTGTTATGTTCAAAAGTCTTATTTAGTAAGTTTCCCATAGGAAGGTATTGGGAATAGAGACATATATTTTTTTCAAAATTCCATGTAGGTGTCGTGGTATGGCACCATTTGCTTGTTAGGAAGTCATATGAGTTTATTTTACATGATGGTGTTCATTATGTTATTTTAGTCTTTGAAGCCAGTGACTCCATAGGGACTTGTTTTTTGATTAAATTTGCCACCAGTCTCTACTTATTTGTCCCAGAGTAGTATGTGATATCTCATAGGCAGGGATTTGAAACTATTTTTTTTATGAATTCTGGACTGACTGGTTTCCTGGATGATGAGGTCTTAGGCTATGGGAACTTTACTGTCTGCTGATTTTTATAATAAGTAACGCAAATAATTGGTAAAGACACCAGTTTTGGAGATGGAGAGGAAAGGCTGAAGGGGAGGAGGAGGCCTTTATTTGAAGATAACAATTCTTGTGTTGTTATGTTCAAAAGTCTTATCTAGTAAGTTTCCCATAGCTCGCTATCTTTTTTTCCAAATTCTTCATGTACCCACTATCTGACAAATATAATAGAAGTAGCATTATTTACTCACCTAATATTTCAAGAGCTGTTTTACAAATGGTTGGAGACTCATATGTATATTGGGCTTAAAGCCAATGCCTGTAGTGGTGCCATAGGTTTAGATAAAGAACCAGGACTGAAGCAGATTTTGAGAGCTTTTGTGTGATGATAAATTGTGTAGACTTAGGATATCCAGACCTTGTACATTTTCCAATGCGTAGCTATCATGTGTTGTACTATAGAATCAATACATTTTGGAAAAAAAAAGTGCTTGTAAAGGGTTATACACTTCTGGGTGAATTAATTCTGTGTTTTCCTGTTTATTGTAAAAAAGTTGGGATTTTTTGGTATAGTTTTCAATTTTGTTTTATACTTGCACACATTTCATGTTAATGTTGTACTCTCATTTGATTTTGATTGGCTGTGTATAATCATGGAGATTTTATCTAGATTATTTTACTATATTTTATATGTTATTCTGTTACATTGAAGTTAGATGTACCTCAAATCATTATAGTTACATTGGTAATATGGTGAGATTGCTATCATATCACTGTGTCATTTCCATTATGTTCATCTAATTTCCAATGGAGATGTCTGGTCAGAAGTGATTTGTTTGGTTCAGTTGCTGGGCCCTCCTTGGATATTGGTGCTTCATGTGAAGTGGAATAACTTAGGGTAGGACCCTTTAGCTGGATTTGGTCAGGGCAATAAAGAGAGATGTAATGCTTATGTTATTGCTCCTCTCTCTCAAGGTAAAATTGTGTGGTCTGAGATGGTATCATGTTTGTTTTGGAGAAATACCACAGACCAATAACCTTGAAAGGTATTGGGAATAAAGACGTCTGCTTTTTTCAAAATTCTGTGTAGGTGTCATAGTATGGCGCCATTTGCTGCTTAGGAAGTCATCTGATTTGATTTTAGCGATGGTTTTCACTGTGTTTTTTTAGACTTTGAAACCAGTGACTCCACAGGGACTTGGTTTTTGTAAATTTATCACCAGTCTCTACTTCTGTGTACCAGAGTAGTATGTAATATCTGATAGCAAGGGGTTTGAAACTATTTTTTTAAGAATTCTGTACTGACTGGATTTCCGCATTATGAGGTCCTAGGCTATAGGAACTTTAGTATTTGCTGCTATCTACAATAAGTGAAACATAAGATTGGTAAAGACACCAATTTTGGAGATGGAGAGGCAAGGCTGAAGGGGAGGAGGAGGCCTTTATTTGAAGATAACAATTCTTGTGTTGTTATGTTCAAAAGTCTTATCTAGTAAGTTTCCCATAGGAAGGTATTGGGAATAGAGACATATATTTTTTTCAAAATTCCATGTAGGTGTCGTGGTATGGCACCATTTGCTTGTTAGGAAGTCATATGAGTTTATTTTACATGATGGTGTTCATTATGTTATTTTAGTCTTTGAAGCCAGTGACTCCATAGGGACTTGTTTTTTGATTAAATTTGCCACCAGTCTCTACTTATTTGTCCCAGAGTAGTATGTGATATCTCATAGGCAGGGATTTGAAACTATTTTTTTTATGAATTCTGGACTGACTGGTTTCCTGGATGATGAGGTCTTAGGCTATGGGAACTTTACTGTCTGCTGATTTTTATAATAAGTAACGCAAAGAATTGGTAAAGACACCAATTTTGGAGATGGAGAGGAAAGGCTGAAGGGGAGGAGGAGGCCTTTATTTGAAGATAACAATTCTTGTGTTGTTATGTTCAAAAGTCTTATCTAGTAAGTTTCCCATAGCTCGCTATCTTTTTTTCCAAATTCTTCATGTACCCACTATCTGACAAATATAATAGAAGTAGCATTATTTACTCACCTAATATACCAAGAGCTGTTTTACAAATGGTTGGAGACTCATATGTATATTGGGCTTAAAGCCAATGCCTGTAGTGGTGCCATAGGTTTAGATAAAGAACCAGGACTGAAGCAGATTTTGAGAGCTTTTGTGTGATGATAAATTGTGTAGACTTAGGATATCCAGACCTTGTACGTTTTCCAATGCATAGCTATCATGTGTTGTACTATAGAATCAATACATTTTGTAAAAAAAAAGTGCTTGTAAAGGGGTATACACTTCTGGGTGAATTAATTCTGTGTTTTCCTGTTTACTGTAAAAAAGTTGGGATTTTTTGGTATAGTTTTCAATTTTGTTTTATACTTACACACATTTCATGTTAATGTTGTACTCTCATTTGATTTTGATTGGCTGTGTATAATCATGGAGATTTTATCTAGATTCTTTTACTATATTTTATATGTTATTCTGCTACATTGAAGTTAGATGTACCTCAAATCATTATAGTTACATTGGTAATATGGTGAGATTGCTATCATATCACTGTGTCATTTCCATTATGTTCATCTAATTTCCAATGGAGATGTCTGGTCAGAAGTGGTTTGTTTGGTTCAGTTGCTGGGCCCTCCTTGGATATTGGTGCTTCATGTGAAGTGGAATAACTTAGGGTAGGTCCCTTTAGCTGGATTTGGTCAGGGCAATAAAGAGAGATGTAATGCTTATGTTATTGCTCCTCTCTCTCAAGGTAAAATTGTGTGGTCTGAGATGGTATCATGTTTGTTTTGGAGAAATACCACAGACCAATAACCTTGAAAGGTATTGGGAATAAAGAGGTCTGCTTTTTTCAAAATTCTGTGTAGGTGTCATAGTATGGCGCCACTTGCTGGTTAGGAAGTCATCTGATTTGATTTTAGTGATGGTGTTCACTGTGTTTTTTTAGTCTTTGAAACCAGTGACTCCACAGGGACTTGGTTTTGGTAAATTTGTCACCAGTCTCTACTTCTGTGTACCAGAGTAGTATGTGATATCTGATAGCCAGGGGTTTGAAACTATTTTTTTAAGAATTCTGTACTGACTGGATTTCCGGATTATGAGGTCCTAGGCTATAGGAACTTTAGTATTTGCTGCTATTTACAATAATTGAAACATAAGATTGGTAAAGACACCAATTTTGGAGATGGAGAGGCAAGGCTGAAGGGGAGGAGGAGGCCTTTATTTGAAGATAACAATTCTTGTGTTGTTATGTTCAAAAGTCTTATCTAGTAAGTTTCCCATAGGAAGGTATTGGGAATAGAGACATATATTTTTTTCAAAATTCCATGTAGGTGTCGTGGTATGGCACCATTTGCTTGTTAGGAAGTCATATGAGTTTATTTTACATGATGGTGTTCATTATGTTATTTTAGTCTTTGAAGCCAGTGACTCCATGGGACTAGTTTTTTTTATTAAATTTGCCACCAGTCTCTACTTATTTGTCCCAGAGTAGTATGTGATATCTCATAGGCAGGGATTTGAAACTATTTTTTTTATGAATTCTGGACTGACTGGTTTCCTGGATGATGAGGTCTTAGGCTATGGGAACTTTACTGTCTGCTGATTTTTATAATAAGTAACACAAAGAATTAGTAAAGACACCAATTTTGGAGATGGAGAGGAAAGGCTGAAGGGGAGGAGGAGGCCTTTATTTGAAGATAACAATTCTTGTGTTGTTATGTTCAAAAGTCTTATCTAGTAAGTTTCCCATAGCTCGCTATCTTTTTTTCCAAATTCTTCTTGTACCCACTATCTGACAAATATAATAGAAGTAGCATTATTTACTCACCTAATATTCCAAAAGCTGTTTTACAAATGGATGGAGACTCATATGTATATTGGGCTTATAGCCAATGCCTGTAGTGGGGCCATAGGTTTAGATAAAGAACCAGGACTGAAGCAGATTTTGAGAGCTTTTGTGTGATGATAAATTGTGTAGACTTAGGATATCCAGACCTTGTACGTTTTCCAATGCATAGCTATAATGTGTTGTAATATAGAATCGATACATTTTGTAAAAAAAAAGTGCTTGTAAAGGGGTATACACTTCTGGGTGAATTAATTCTGTGTTTTCCTGTTTACTGTAAAAAAGTTGGGATTTTTTGGTATAGTTTTCAATTTTGTTTTATACTTGCACACATTTCATGTTAATGTTGTACTCTCATTTGATTTTGATTGGCTGTGTATAATCATGGAGATTTTATCTAGATTATTTTACTATATTTTATACGTTATTCTGTTACATTGAAGTTAGATGTACCTCAAATCATTATAGTTACATTGGTAATATGGTGAGATTGCTATCATATCACTGTGTCATTTCCATTATGTTCATCTAATTTCCAATGGAGATGTCTGGTCAGAAGTGGTTTGTTTGGTTCAGTTGCTGGGCCCTCCTTGGATATTGGTGCTTCATGTGAAGTGGATTAACTTAGGGTAGGTCCCTTTAGCTGGATTTGGTCAGGGCAATAAAGAGAGATGTAATGCTTATGTTATTGCTCCTCTCTCTCAAGGTAAAATTGTGTGGTCTGAGATGGTATCATGTTTGTTTTGGAGAAATACCACAGACCAATAACCTTGGATGGTATTGGGAATAAAGAGGTCTGCTTTATTAAAAATTCTGTGTAGGTGTCATAGTATGGCGCCATTTGCTGGTTAGGAAGTCATCTGATTTGATTTTAGTGATGGTGTTCACTGTGTTTTTTTAGTCTTTGAAACCAGTGACTCCACAGGGACTTGGTTTTGGTAAATTTGTCACCAGTCTCTAGTTCTGTGTACCAGAGTAGTATGTGATATCTGATAGCCAGGGGTTTGAAACTATTTATTTAAGAATTCTGTACTGACTGGATTTCCGGATTATGAGGTCCTAGGCTATAGGAACTTTAGTATTTGCTGCTATTTACAATAAGTGACACATAAGATTGGTAAAGACACCAATTTTGGAGATGGAGAGGCAAGGCTGAAGGGGAGGAGGAGGCCTTTATTTGAAGATAACAATTCTTGTGTTGTTATGTTCAAAAGTCTTATCTAGTAAGTTTCCCATAGGAAGGTATTGGGAATAGAGACATATTTATTTTTCAAAATTCCATGTAGGTGTCGTGGTATGGCACCATTTGCTTGTTAGGAAGTCATATGAGTTTATTTTACATGATGGTGTTCATTATGTTATTTTAGTCTTTGAAGCCAGTGACTCCATAGGGACTTGTTTTTTTATTAAATTTGCCACCAGTCTCTACTTATTTGTCCCAGAGTAGTATGTGATATCTCATAGGCAGGGATTTGAAACTATTTTTTTAAGAATTCTGGAATGACTGGTTTCCTGGATGATGAGTTGTTAGGCTATGGGAAATTTACTGTCTGCTGATTTTTATAATAAGTAACGCAAAGAATTGGTAAAGACACCAATTTTGGAGATGGAGAGGAAAGGCTGAAGGGGAGGAGGAGGCCTTTATTTGAAGATAACAATTCTTGTGTTGTTATGTTCAAAAGTCTTATCTAGTAAGTTTCCCATAGCTCGCTATCTTTTTTTCCAAATTCTTCATGTACCCACTATCTGACAAATATAATTGAAGTAGCATTATTTACTCACCTAATATTCCAAGAGCTGTTTTACAAATGGTTGGAGACTCATATGTATATTGGGCTTAAAGACAATGCCTGTAGTGGGGCCATAGGTTTAGATAAAGAACCAGGACTGAAGCAGATTTTGAGAGCTTTTGTGTGATGATAAATTGTGTAGACTTAGGATATCCAGACCTTGTACGTTTTCCAATGCATAGCTATCATGTGTTGTACTATAGAATCGATACATTTTGTAAAAAAAAAGTGCTTGTAAAGGGGTATACACTTCTGGGTGAATTAATTCTGTTTTCCTGTTTACTGTAAAAAAGTTGGGATTTTTTGGTATAGTTTTCAATTTTGTTTTATACTTGCACACATTTCATGTTAATGTTGTACTCTCATTTGATTTTGATTGGCTGTGTATAATCATGGAGATTTTATCTAGATTATTTTACTATATTTTATATGTTATTCTGTTACATTGAAGTTAGATGTACCTCAAATCATAGTAGTTACATTGGTAATATGGTGAGATTGCTATCATATCACTGTGTCATTTCCATTATGTTCATCTAATTTCCAATGGAGATGTCTGGTCAGAAGTGGTTTGTTTGGTTCAGTTGCTGGGCCCTCCTTGGATATTGGTGCTTCATGTGAAGTGGAATAACTTAGGGTAGGTCCCTTTTGCTGGATTTGGTCAAGGCAATAAAGAGAAATGTAATGCTTATGTTATTGCTCCTCTCTCTCAAGGTAAAATTGTGTGGTCTGAGATGGTATCATGTTTGTTTTGGAGAAATACCACAGACCAATAACCTTAAAAGGTATTGGGAATAAAGAGGTCTGCTTTTTTCAAAATTCTGTGTAGGTGTCATAGTATGGCGCCATTTGCTGGTTAGGAAGTCATCTGATTTTATTTTAGTGATGGTGTTCACTGTTTTTTTTTTAGTCTTTGAAACTAGTGACTCCACAGGGACTTGGTTTTGGTAAATTTGTCACCAGTCTCTACTTCTGTGTACCAGAGTAGTATGTGATATCTGATAGCCAGGGGTTTGAAACTATTTTTTTAAGAATTCTGTACTGACTGGATTTCCGGATTATGAGGTCCTAGGCTATAGGAACTTTAGTATTTGCTGCTATTTACAATAAGTGACACATAAGATTGGTAAAGACACCAATTTTGGAGATGGAGAGGCAAGGCTGAAGGGGAGGAGGAGGCCTTTATTTGAAGATAACAATTCTTGTGTTGTTATGTTCAAAAGTTTTATCTAGTAAGTTTCCCATAGGAAGGTATTGGGAATAGAGACATATTTTTTTTTCAATATTCCATGTAGGTGTCGTGGTATGGCACCATTTGCTTGTTAGGAAGTCATATGAGTTTATTTTACATGATTGTGTTCATTATGTTATTTTAGTCTTTGAAGCCAGTGACTCCACAGGGACTTGATTTTTGATTAAATTTGCCACCAGTCTCTACTTATTTGTCCCAGAGTAGTATGTGATATCTCATAGGCAGGGATTTGAAACTATTTTTTTAAGAATTCTGGAATGACTGGTTTCCTGGATGATGAGGTCTTAGGCTATGGGAAATTTACTGTCTGCTGATTTTTATAATAAGTAACGCAAAGAATTGGTAAAGACACCAATTTTGGAGATGGAGAGGAAAGGCTGAAGGGGAGGAGGAGGCCTTTATTTGAAGATAACAATTCTTGTGTTGTTATGTTCAAAAGTCTTATCTAGTAAGTTTCCCATAGCTCGCTATCTTTTTTTCCAAATTCTTCATGTACCCACTATCTGACAAATATAATTGAAGTAGCATTATTTACTCAACTAATATTCCAAGAGCTGTTTTACAAATGGTTGGAGACTCATATGTATATTGGGCTTAAAGCCAATGCCTGTAGTGGGGCCATAGGTTTAGATAAAGAACCAGGACTGAAGCAGATTTTGAGAGCTTTTGTGTGATGATAAATTGTGTAGACTTAGGATATCCAGACCTTGTACGTTTTCCAATGCATAGCTATCATGTGTTGTACTATAGAATCGATACATTTTGTAAAAAAAAAGTGCTTGTAAAGGGGTATACACTTCTGGGTGAATTAATTCTGTTTTCCTGTTTACTGTAAAAAAGTTGGGATTTTTTGGTATAGTTTTCAATTTTGTTTTATACTTGCACACATTTCATGTTAATGTTGTACTCTCATTTGATTTTGATTGGCTGTGTATAATCATGGAGATTTTATCTAGATTATTTTACTATATTTTATATGTTATTCTGTTACATTGAAGTTAGATGTACCTCAAATCATAGTAGTTACATTGGTAATATGGTGAGATTGCTATCATATCACTGTGTCATTTCCATTATGTTCATCTAATTTCCAATGGAGATGTCTGGTCAGAAGTGGTTTGTTTGGTTCAGTTGCTGGGCCCTCCTTGGATATTGGTGCTTCATGTGAAGTGGAATAACTTAGGGTAGGTCCCTTTTGCTGGATTTGGTCAAGGCAATAAAGAGAAATGTAATGCTTATGTTATTGCTCCTCTCTCTCAAGGTAAAATTGTGTGGTCTGAGATGGTATCATGTTTGTTTTGGAGAAATACCACAGACCAATAACCTTAAAAGGTATTGGGAATAAAGAGGTCTGCTTTTTTCAAAATTCTGTGTAGGTGTCATAGTATGGCGCCATTTGCTGGTTAGGAAGTCATCTGATTTTATTTTAGTGATGGTGTTCACTGTTTTTTTTTTAGTCTTTGAAACTAGTGACTCCACAGGGACTTGGTTTTGGTAAATTTGTCACCAGTCTCTACTTCTGTGTACCAGAGTAGTATGTGATATCTGATAGCCAGGGGTTTGAAATTATTTTTTTAAGAATTCTGTACTGACTGGATTTCCGGATTATGAGGTCCTAGGCTATAGGAACTTTAGTATTTGCTGCTATTTACAATAAGTGACACATAAGATTGGTAAATACACCAATTTTGGAGATGGAGAGGCAAGGCTGAAGGGGAGGAGGAGGCCTTTATTTGAAGATAACAATTCTTGTGTTGTTATGTTCAAAAGTTTTATCTAGTAAGTTTCCCAGAGGAAGGTATTGGGAATAGAGACATATTTTTTTTTCACAATTCCATGTAGGTGTCGTGGTATGGCACCATTTGCTTGTTAGGAAGTCATATGAGTTTATTTTACATGATTGTGTTCATTATGTTATTTTAGTCTTTGAAGCCAGTGACTCCACAGGGACTTGTTTTTTGATTAAATTTGCCACCAGTCTCTACTTATTTGTCCCAGAGTAGTATGTGATATCTCATAGGCAGGGATTTGAAACTATTTTTTTAAGAATTCTGGACTGACTGGTTTCCTGGATGATGAGGTCTTAGGCTATGGGAAATTTACTGTCTGCTGATTTTTATAATAAGTAACGCAAAGAATTGGTAAAGACACCAATTTTGGAGATGGAGAGGAAAGGCTGAAGGGGAGGAGGAGGCCTTTATTTGAAGATAACAATTCTTGTGTTGTTATGTTCAAAAGTCTTATCTAGTAAGTTTCCCATAGCTCGCTATCTTTTTTTCCAAATTCTTCATGTACCCACTATCTGACAAATATAATAGAAGTAGCATTATTTACTCACCTAATATTCCAAGAGCTGTTTTACAAATGGTTGGAGACTCATATGTATATTGGCTTAAAGCCAATGCCTGTAGTGGTGCCATAGGTTTAGATAAAGAACCAGGACTGAAGCAGATTTTGAGAGCTTTTGTGTGATGATAAATTGTGTAGACTTAGGATATCCAGACCTTGTACGTTTTCCAATGCATAGCTATCATGTGTTGTACTATAGAATCGATACATTTTGTAAAAAAAAAAGTGCTTGTAAAGGGGTATACACTTCTGGGTGAATTAATTCTGTGTTTTCCTGTTTACTGTAAAAAAGTTGGGATTTTTTGGTATAGTTTTCAATTTTGTTTTATACTTGCACACATTTCTTGTTAATGTTGTACTCTCATTTGATTTTGATTGGCTGTGTATAATCATGGAGATTTTATCTAGATTATTTTACTATATTTTATACGTTATTCTGTTACATTGAAGTTAGATGTACCTCAAACCATTATAGTTACATTGGTAATATGGTGAGATTGCTATCATATCACTGTGTCATTTCCATTATGTTCATCTAATTTCCAATGGAGATGTCTGGTCAGAAGTGGTTTGTTTGGTTCAGTTGCTGGGCCCTCCTTGGATATTGGTGCTTCATGTGATGTGGAATTACTTAGGGTAGGTCCCTTTTGCTGGATTTGGTGAGGGCAATAAAGAGAGATGTAATGCTTATGTTATTGCTCCTCTCTCTCAAGGTAAAATTGTGTGGTCTGAGATGGTATCATGTTTGTTTTGGAGAAATACCACAGACCAATAACCTTAAAAGGTATTGGGAATAAAGAGGTCTGCTTTTTTCAAAATTCTGTGAAGGTGTCATAGTATGGCGCCATTTGCTGGTTAGGAAGTCATCTGATTTTATTTTAGTGATGGTGTTCACTGTTTTTTTTTTAGTCTTTGAAACCAGTGACTCCACAGGGACTTGGTTTTGGTAAATTTGTCACCAGTCTCTACTTCTGTGTACCAGAGTAGTATGTGATATCTGATAGCCAGGGGTTTGAAACTATTTTTTTAAGAATTCTGTACTGACTGGATTTCCGGATTATGAGGTCCTAGGCTATAGGAACTTTAGTATTTGCTGCTATTTACAATAAGTGACACATAAGATTGGTAAAGACACCAATTTTGGAGATGGAGAGGCAAGGCTGAAGGGGAGGAGGAGGCCTTTATTTGAAGATAACAATTCTTGTGTTGTTATGTTCAAAAGTCTTATCTAGTAAGTTTCCCATAGGAAGGTATTGGGAATAGAGACATATTTTTTTTTCAAAATTCCATGTAGGTGTCGTGGTATGGCACCATTTGCTTGTTAGGAAGTCATATAAGTTTATTTTACATGATGGTGTTCATTATGTTATTCTAGTCTTTGAAGCCAGTGACTCCATAGGGACTTGTTTTTTGATTAAATTTGCCACCAGTCTCTACTTATTTGTCCCAGAGTAGTATGTGATATCTCATAGGCAGGGATTTGAAACTATTTTTTTAAGAATTCTGGACTGACTGGTTTCCTGGATGATGAGGTCTTAGGCTATGGGAACTTTACTGTCTGCTGATTTTTATAATAAGTAACGCAAAGAATTGGTAAAGACACCAATTTTGGAGATGGAGAGGAAAGGCTGAAGGGGAGGAGGAGGCCTTTATTTGAAGATAACAATTCTTGTGTTGTTATGTTCAAAAGTCTTATCTAGTAAGTTTCCCATAGCTCGCTATCTTTTTTTCCAAATTCTTCATGTACCCACTATCTGACAATTATAATAGAAGTAGCATTATTTACTCACCTAATATTCCAAGAGCTGTTTTACAAATGGTTGGAGACTCATATGTATATTGGGCTAAAAGCCAATGCCTGTAGTGGTGCCATAGGTTTAGATAAAGAACCAGGACTGAAGCAGATATTGAGAGCTTTTGTGTGATGATAAATTGTGTAGACTTAGGAAATCCACACCTTGTATGTTTTCCAATGCATAGCTATCATGTGTTGTACTATAGAATCAATACATTTTGTAAAAAAAAAAAGTGCTTGTAAAGGGGTATACACTTCTGGGTGAATTAATTCTGTGTTTTCCTGTTTACTGTAAAAAAGTTGGGATTTGTTGGTATAGTTTTCAATTTTGTTTTATACTTGCACACATTTCATGTTAATGTTGTACTCTCATTTGATTTTGATTGGCTGTGTATAATCATGGAGATTTTATCTAGATTCTTTTACTATATTTTATATGTTATTCTGTTACATTGAAGTTAGATGTACCTCAAATCATTATAGTTACATTGGTAATATGGTGAGATTGCTATCATATCACTGTGTCATTTCCATTATGTTCATCTAATTTCCAATGGAGATGTCTGGTCAGAAGTGGTTTGTTTGGTTCAGTTGCTGGGCCCTCCTTGGATATTGGTGCTTCATGTGAAGTGGATTAACTTAGGGTAGGTCCCTTTAGCTAGATTTGGTCAGGGCAATACAGAGAGATGTAATGCTTATGTTATTGCTCCTCTTTTTCATGGTAAAATTGTGTGGTCTGAGATGGTATCATGTTTGTTTTGGAGAAATACTACAGACCGATAACCTTGAAAGGTATTGGGAATAAAGAGGTCTGCTTTTTTCAAAATTCTGTGTAGGTGTCATAGTATGGCGCCATTTGCTGGTTAGGAAGTCATCTGATTTGATTTTAGTGATGGTGTTCACTGTGTTTTTTTAGTCTTTGAAACCAGTGACTCCACAGGGACTTGGTTTTGGTAAATTTGTCACCAGTCTCTACTTCTGTGTACCAGAGTAGTATGTGATATCTGATAGCCAGGGGCTTGAAACTATTTTTTTAAGAATTCTGTACTGACTGGATTTCCGGATTATGAGGTCCTAGGCTATAGGAACTTTAGTATTTGCTGCTATTTACAATAAGTGACACATAAGATTGGTAAAGACACCAATTTTGGAGATGGAGAGGCAAGGCTGAAGGGGAGGAGGAGGCCTTCATTTGAAGATAACAATTGTTGTGTTGTTATGTTCAAAAGTCTTATCTAGTAAGTTTCCCATAGGAATGTATTGGGAATAGAGACATATTTTTTTTTCAAAATTCCATGTAGGTGTCGTGGTATGGCACCATTTGCATGTTAGGAAGTCATATTAATTTATTTTACATGATGGTGTTCATTATGTTATTTTAGTCTTTAAAGCCAGTGACTCCATAGGGACTTGTTTTTTGATTAAATTTGCCACCAGTCTCTACTTATTTGTCCCAGAGTAGTATGTGATATCTCATAGGCAGGGATTTGAAACTATTTTTTTAAGAATTCTGGACTGACTGGTTTCCTGGATGATGAGGTCTTAGGCTATGGGAACTTTACTGTCTGCTGATTTTTATAATAAGTAACGCAAAGAATTGGTAAAGACACCAATTTTGGAGATGGAGAGGAGAGGCTGAAGGGGAGGAGGAGGCCTTTATTTGAAGATAACAATTCTTGTGTTGTTATGTTCAAAAGTCTTATCTAGTAAGTTTCCCATAGCTTGCTATCTTTTTTTCCAAATTCTTCATGTACCCACTATCTGACAAATATAATAGAAGTAGCATTATTTACTCACCTAATATACCAAGAGCTGTTTTACAAATGGTTGGAGACTCATATGTATATTGGGCTAAAAGCCAATGCCTGTAGTGGTGCCATAGGTTTAGATAAAGAACCAGGACTGAAGCAGATTTTGAGAGCTTTTGTGTGATGATAAATTGTGTAGACTTAGGAAATCCACACCTTGTATGTTTTCCAATGCATAGCTATCATGTGTTGTACTATAGAATCAATAAATTTTGTCAAAAAAAAAGTGCTTGTAAAGGGGTATACACTTCTGGGTGAATTAATGTTTTCCTGTTTACTGTAAAAAAGTTGGGATTTGTTGGTATAGTTTTCAATTTTGTTTTATACTTGCACACATTTCATGTTAATGTTGTACTCTCATTTGATTTTGATTGGCTGTGTATAATCATGGAGATTTTATCTAGATTATTTTACTATATTTTATATGTTATTCTGTTACATTGAAGTTAGATGTACCTCAAATCATTATAGTTACATTGGTAATATGGTGAGATTGCTATCATATCACTGTGTCATTTCCATTATGTTCATCTAATTTCCAATGGAGATGTCTGGTCAGAAGTGGTTTGTTTGGTTCAGTTGCTGGGCCCTCCTTGGATATTGGTGCTTCATGTGAAGTGGAATAACTTAGGGTAGGTCCCTTTAGCTAGATTTGGTCAGGGCAATAAAGAGAGATGTAATGCTTATGTTATTGCTCCTCTCTCTCAAGGTAAAATTGTGTGGTCTGAGATGGTATCATGTTTGTTTTGGAGAAATACTACAGACCAATAACCTTGAAAGGTATTGGGAATAAAGAGGTCTGCTTTTTTCAAAATTCTGTGTAGGTGTCATAGTATGGCGCCATTTGCTGGTTAGGAAGTCATCTGATTTGATTTTAGTGATGGTGTTCACTGTGTTTTTTTTAGTCTTTGAAACCAGTGACTCCACAGGGACTTGGTTTTGGTAAATTTGTCACCAGTCTCTACTTCTGTGTACCAGAGTAGTATGTGATATCTGATAGCCAGGGGTTTGAAACTATTTTTTTAAGAATTCTGTACTGACTGGATTTCCGGATTATGAGGTCCTAGGCTATAGGAACTTTAGTATTTGCTGCTATTTACAATAAGTGACACAAAAGATTGGTAAAGACACCAATTTTGGAGATGGAAAGGCAAGGCTGAAGGGGAGGAGGAGGCCTTTATTTGAACATAACAATTCTTGTGTTGTTATGTTCAAAAGTCTTACCTAGTAAGTTTCCCATAGGAAGGTATTGGGAATAGAGACATATTTTTTTTTCAAAATTCCATGTAGGTGTCGTGGTATGGCACCATTTGCATGTTAGGAAGTCATATGAATTTATTTTACGTGATGGTGTTCATTATGTTATTTTAGTCTTTAAAGCCAGTAACTCCATAGGGACTTGTTTTTTTATTAAATTTGCCACCAGTCTCTACTTATTTGTCCCAGAGTAGTATGTGATATCTCATAGGCAGGGATTTGAAACTATTTTTCTAAGAATTCTGGACTGACTGGTTTCCTGGATGATGAGGTATTAGGCTATGGGAACTTTACTGTCTGCTTATTTTTATAATAAGTAACGCAAAGAATTGGTAAAGACACCAATTTTGGAGATGGAGAGGAAAGGCTGAAGGGGAGGAGGAGGCCTTTATTTGAAGATAACAATTCTTGTGTTGTTATGTTCAAAAGTCTTATCTAGTAAGTTTCCCATAGTTCGCTATCTTTTTTTCCAAATTCTTCATGTACCCACTATCTGACAAATATAATAGAAGTAGCATTATTTACTCACCTAATATTCCAAGAGCTGTTTTACAAATGGTTGGAGACTCATATGTATATTGGGCTTAAAGCCAATGCCTGTAGTGGTGCCATAGGTTTAGATAAAGAACCAGGACTGAAGCAGATTTTGAGAGCTTTTGTGTGATGATAAATTGTGTAGACTTAGGATATCCAGACCTTGTACGTTTTCCAATGCGTAGCTATCATGTGTTGTACTATAGAATCAATACATTTTGTAAAAAAAAGTGCTTGTAAAGGGGTATACACTTCTGGGTGAATTAATTCTGTGTTTTCCTGTTTATTGTAAAAAAAGTTGGACATTTTTTGGTATAGTTTTCAATTTTGTTTTATACTTGCACACATTTCATGTTAATGTTGTACTCTCATTTGATTTTGATTGGCTGTGTATAATCATGGAGATTTTATCTAGATTCTTTTACTATATTTTATATGTTATTCTGTTACATTGAAGTTAGATGTACCTCAAATCATTATAGTTACATTGGTAATATGGTGAGATTGCTATCATATCACTGTGTCATTTCCATTATGTTCATCTAATTTCCAATGGAGATGTCTGGTCAGAAGTGGTTTGTTTGGTTCAGTTGCTGGGCCCTCCTTGGATATTGGTGCTTCATGTGATGTGGAATTACTTAGGGTAGGTCCCTTTTGCTGGATTTGGTCAGGGCAATAAAGAGAGATGTAATGCTTATGTTATTGCTCCTCTCTCTCAAGGTAAAATTGTGTGGTCTGAGATGGTATCATGTTTGTTTTGGAGAAATACCACAGACCAATAACCTTAAAAGGTATTGGGAATAAAGTGGTCTGCTTTTTTCAAAATTCTGTGTAGGTGTCATAGTATGGCACCATTTGCTGGTTAGGAAGTCATCTGATTTTATTTTAGTGATGGTGTTAACTGTTTTTTTTTTAGTCTTTGAAACCAGTGACTCCACAGGGAATTGGTTTTGGTAAATTTGTCACCAGTCTCTACTTCTGTGTACCAGAGTAGTATGTGATATCTGATAGCCAGGGGTTTGAAACTATTTATTTAAGAATTCTGTACTGACTGGATTTCCGGATTATGAGGTCCTAGGCTATAGGAACTTTAGTATTTGCTGCTATTTACAATACGTGACACATAAGATTGGTAAAGACACCAATTTTGGAGATGGAGAGGCAAGGCTGAAGGGGAGGAGGAGGCCTTTATTTGAAGATAACAATTCTTGTGTTGTTATGTTCAAAAGTCTTATCTAGTAAGTTTCCCATAGGAAGGTATTGGGAATAGAGACATATTTTTTTTTCAAAATTCCATGTAGGTGTCGTGGTATGGCACCATTTGCTTGTTAGGAAGTCATATGAGTTTATTTTACATGATTGTGTTCATTATGTTATTTTAGTCTTTGAAGCCAGTGACTCCACAGGGACTTGTTTTTTGATTAAATTTGCCACCAGTCTCTACTTATTTGTCCCAGAGTAGTATGTGATATCTCATAGGCAGGGATTTGAAACTATTTTTTTAAGAATTCTGGACTGACTGGTTTCCTGGATGATGAGGTCTTAGGCTATGGGAAATTTACTGTCTGCTGATTTTTATAATAATTAACGCAAAGAATTGGTAAAGACACCAATTTTGGAGATGGAGAGGAAAGGCTGAAGGGGAGGAGGAGGCCTTTATTTGAAGATAACAATTCTTGTGTTGTTATGTTCAAAAGTCTCATCTAGTAAGTTTCCCATAGGAAGGTATTGGGAATAGAGACATATTTTTTTTTCAAAATTCCATGTAGGTGTCGTGGTATGGCACCATTTGCTTGTTAGGAAGTCATATAAGTTTATTTTACATGATGGTGTTCATTATGTTATTTTAGTCTTTGAAGCCAGTGACTCCATAGGGACTTGTTTTTTGATTAAATTTGCCACCAGTCTCTACTTATTTGTCCCAGAGTAGTATGTGATATCTCATAGGCAGGGATTTGAAACTATTTTTTTAAGAATTCTGGACTGACTGGTTTCCTGGATGATGAGGTCTTAGGATATGGGAACTTTACTGTCTGCTGATTTTTATAATAAGTAACGCAAAGAATTGGTAAAGACACCAATTTTGGAGATGGAGAGGAAAGGCTGAAGGGGAGGAGGAGGCCTTTATTTGAAGATAACAATTCTAGTGTTGTTATGTTCAAAAGTCTTATCTAGTAAGTTTCCCATAGCTCGCTATCTTTTTTTCCAAATTCTTCATGTACCCACTATCTGACAAATATAATAGAAGTAGCATTATTTACTCACCTAATATTCCAAGAGCTGTTTTACAAATGGTTGGAGACTCATATGTATATTGAGCTTAAAGCCAATGCCTGTAGTGGTGCCATAGGTTTAGATAAAGAACCAGGACTGAAGCAGATTTTGAGAGCTTTTGTGTGATGATAAATTGTGTAGACTTAGGATATCCAGACCTTGTACGTTTTCCAATGCGTAGCTATCATGTGTTGTACTATAGAATCAATACATTTTGTTAAAAAAAAAGTGCTTGTAAAGGGGTATACACTTCTGGGTGAATTAATTCTGTGTTTTCCTGTTTATTGTAAAAAAGTTGGACATTTTTTGGTATAGTTTTCAATTTTGTTTTATGCTTGCACACATTTCATGTTAATGTTGTACTCTAATTTGATTTTGATTGGCTGTGTATAATCATGGAGATTTTATCTAGATTCTTTTACTATATTTTATATGTTATTCTGTTACATTGAAGTTAGATGTACCTCAAATCATTATAGTTACATTGGTAATATGGTGAGATTGCTATCTTATCACTGTGTCATTTCCATTATGTTCATCTAATTTCCAATGGAGATGTCTGGTCAGAAGTGGTTTGTTTGGTTCAGTTGCTGGGCCCTCCTTGGATATTGGTGCTTCATGTGAAGTGGATTAACTTAGGGTAGGTCCCTTTAGCTGGATTTGGTCAGGGCAATAAAGAGAGATGTAATGCTTATGTTATTGCTCCTCTCTCTCAAGGTAAAATTGTGTGGTCTGAGATGGTATCATGTTTGTTTTGGAGAAATACCACAGACCAATAAGCTTGAAAGGTATTGGGAATAAAGAGGTCTGCTTTTTTCAAAATTCTGTGTAGGTGTCATAGTATGGCGGCATTTGCTGGTTAGGAAGTCATCTGATTTGATTTTAGTGATGGTGTTCACTGTGTTTTTTTAGTCTTTGAAACCAGTGACTCCACAGGGACTTGGTTTTGGTAAATTTGTCACCAGTCTCTACTTCTGTGTACCAGAGTAGTATGTGATATCTGATAGCCAGGGGTTTGAAACTATTTTTTTAAGAATTCTGTACTGACTGGATTTCCGGATTATGAGGTCCTAGGCTATAGGAACTTTAGTATTTGCTGCTATTTACAATAAGTGACACATAAGATTGGTAAAGACACCAATATTGGAGATGGAGAGGCAAGGCTGAAGAGGAAGAGGAGGCTTTTATTTGAAGATAACAAATCCTTTGTTGTTATGTTCAAAAGTCTTATCTAGTAAGTTTCCCATAGGAAGGTATTGGGAATAGAGACATATTTTTTTTTCAAAATTCCATGTAGGTGTCGTGGTATGGCACCATTTGCTTGTTAGGAAGTCATATGAGTTTATTTTACATGATGGTGTTCATTATGTTATTTTAGTCTTTGAAGCCAGTGACTCCATAGGGACTTGTTTTTTTATTAAATTTGCCACCAGTCTCTACTTATTTGTCCCAGAGTAGTATGTGATATCTCATAGGCAGGGATTTGAAACTATTTTTTTAAGAATTCTGGACTGACTGGTTTCCTGGATGATGAGGTCTTAGGCTATGGGAACTTTACTGTCTGCTTATTTTTATAATAAGTAACGCAAAGAATTGGTAAAGACACCAATTTTGGAGATGGAGAGGAAAGGCTGAAGGGGAGGAGGAGGCCTTTATTTGAAGATAACAATTCTTGTGTTGTTATGTTCAAAAGTCTTATCTAGTAAGTTTCCCATAGCTCGCTATCTTTTTTTCCAAATTCTTCATGTACCCACTATCTGACAAATATAATAGAAGTAGCATTATTTACTCACCTAATATTCCAAGAGCTGTTTTACAAATGGTTGGAGACTCATATGTATATTGGGCTTAAAGCCAATGCCTGTAGTGGTGCCATAGGTTTAGATAAAGAACCAGGACTGAAGCAGATTTTGAGAGCTTTTGTGTGATGATAAATTGTGTAGACTTAGGATATCCAGACCTTGTACGTTTTCCAATGCATAGCTATCATGTGTTGTACTATAAAATCAATACATTTTGTAAAAAAAAGTGCTTGTAAAGGGGTATATACACTTCTGGGTGAATTAATTCTGTGTTTTCCTGTTTACTGTAAAAAACTTGGGATTTTTTGGTATAGTTTTCAATTTTGTTTTATACTTGCACACATTTCATGTTAATGTTGTACTCTCATTTGATTTTGATTGGCTGTGTATAATCATGGAGATTTTATCTAGATTCTTTTACTATATTTTATATGTTATTCTGTTACATTGAAGTTAGATGTACCTCAAATCATTATAGTTACATTAGTAATATGGTGAGATTGCTATCATATCACTGTGTCATTTCCATTATGTTCATCTAATTTCCAATGGAGATGTCTGGTCAGAAGTGGTTTGTTTGGTTCAGTTGCTGGGCTCTCCATGGATATTGGTGCTTCATGTGAAGTGGAATAACTTAGGGTAGGTCCCTTTAGCTGGATTTGGTCAGGGCAATAAAGAGAGATGTAATGCTTATGTTATTGCTCCTCTCTCTCAAGGTAAAATTGTGTGGTCTGAGATGGTATCATGTTTGTTTTGGAGAAATACCACAGACCAATAAACTTTAAAGGTAATGGGAATAAAGAGGTCTGCTTTTTTCAAAATTCTGTGTAGGTGTCATAGTATGGCGCCATTTGCTGGTTAGGAAGTCATCTGATTTGATTTTAGTGATGGTGTTCACTGTGTTTTTTTAGTCTTTGAAACCAGTGACTCCACAGGGACTTGGTTTTGGTAAATTTGTCACCAGTCTCTACTTCTGTGTACCAGAGAAGTATGTGATATCTGATAGCCAGGGGTTTGAAACTATTTTTTTAAGAATTCTGTACTGACTGGATTTCCGGATTATGAGGTCCTAGGCTATAGGAACTTTAGTATTTGCTGCTATTTACAATACGTGACACATAAGATTGGTAAAGACACCAATTTTGGAGATGGAGAAGAAAGGCTGAAGGGGAGGAGGAGGCCTTTATTTGAAGATAACAATTCTTGTGTTGTTATGTTCAAAAGTCTCATCTAGTAAGTTTCCCATAGGAAGGTATTGGGAATAGAGACATATTTTTTTTTCAAAATTCCATGTAGGTGTCGTGGTATGGCACCATTTTCTTGTTAGGAAGTCATATAAGTTTATTTTACATGATGGTGCTCATTATGTTATTTTAGTCTTTGAAGCCAGTGACTCCGTAGGGACTTGTTTTTTTATTAAATTTGCCACCAGTCTCTACTTATTTGTCCCAGTGTAGTATGTGATATCTCTTAGGCAGGGATTTGAAACTATTTTTTTATGAATTCTGGACTGACTGGTTTCCTGGATGATGAGGTCTTAGGCTATGGGAACTTTACTGTCTACTGATTTTTATAATAAGTAACGCAAAGAATTGGTAAAGACACCAATTTTCGAGATGGAGAGGAAATGCTGAAGGGGAGGAGGAGGCCTTTATTTGAAGATAACAATTCTTGTGTTGTTATGTTCAAAAGTCTTATCTAGTAAGTTTCCCATAGCTCGCTATCTTTTTTTCCAAATTCTTCATGTACCCACTATTTGACAAATATAATAGAAGTAGCATTATTTACTCACCTAATATACCAAGAGCTGTTTTACAAATGGTTGGAGACTCATATGTATATTGGGCTTAAAGCCAATGCCTGTAGTGGTGCCATAGGTTTAGATAAAGAACCAGGACTGAAGCAGATTTTGAGAGCTTTTGTGTGATGATAAATTGTGTAGACTTAGGATATCCAGACCTTGTACGTTTTCCAATGCATAGCTATCATGTGTTGTACTATAGAATCAATACATTTTGTAAAAAAAAAAGTGCTTTGTAAAGGGGTAAACACTTCTGCGTGAATTAATTCTGTGTTTTCCTGTTTATTGTAAAAAAGTTGGACATTTTTTGGTATAGTTTTCAATTTTGTTTTATACTTGCACACATTTCATGTTAATGTTGTACTCTCATTTGATTTTGATTGGCTGTGTATAATCATGGAGATTTTATCTAGATTCTTTTAATATATTTTATATGTTATTCTGTTACATTGAAGTTAGATGTACCTCAAATCATTATAGTTACATTGGTAATATGGTGAGATTGCTATCATATCACTGTGTCATTTCCATTATGGTCATCTAATTTCCAATGGAGATGTCTGGTCAGAAGTGGTTTGTTTGGTTCAGTTGCTGGGCCCTCCTTGGATATTGGTGCTTCATGTGAAGTGGAATAACTTAGGGTAGGTCCCTTTAGCTGGATTTGGTCAGGGCAATAAAGAGAGATGTAATGCTTATGTTATTGCTCCTCTCTCTCAAGGTAAAATTGTGTGGTCTGAGATGGTATCATGTTTGTTTTTGAGAAATACCACAGACCAATAACCTTGAAAGATATTGGGAATAAAGAGGTCTGCTTTTTTCAAAATTCTGTGTAGGTGTCATAGTATGGCGCCATTTGCTGGTTAGGAAGTCATCTGATTTGATTTTAGTTATGGTGTTCACTGTTTTTTTTTAGTCTTTGAAACCAGTGACTCCACAGGGACTTGGTTTTGGTAAATTTGTCACCAGTCTCTACTTCTGTGTACCAGAGTAGTATGTGATATCTGATAGCCATGGGTTTGAAACTATTTTTTTAAGAATTCTGTACTGACAGGATTTCCGGATTATGAGGTCCTAGGCTATAGGAACTTTAGTATTTGCTGCTATTTACAATAAGTGACACATAAGATTGGTAAAGACACCAATTTTGGAGATGGAGAGGCAAGGCTGAAGGGGAGGAGGAGGCCTTTATTTGAACATAACAATTCTTGTGTTGTTATGTTCAAAAGTCTTATCTAGTAAGTTTCCCATAGGAAGGTATTGGGAATAGAGACATATTTTTTTTTCAAAATTCCATGTAGGTGTCGTGGTATGGCACCATTTGCTTGTTAGGAAGTCATATGGGTTTATTTTACATGATGGTGTTCATTATGTTATTTTAGTCTTTGAAGCCAGTGACTCCATAGGGGCTTGTTTTTTTATTAAATTTGCCACCAGTCTCTACTTATTTGTCCCAGAGTAGTATGTGATATCTCATAGGCAGGGATTTGAAACTATTTTTTTAAGAATTCTGGACTGACTGGTTTCCTGGATGATGAGGTCTTAGGCTATGGGAACTTTACTGTCTGCTGATTTTTATAATAAGTAACGCAAAGAATTGGTAAAGACACCAATTTTGGAGATGGAGAGGAAAGGCTGAAGGGGAGGAGGAGGCCTTTATTTGAAGATAACAATTCTTGTGTTGTTATGTTCAAAAGTCTTATCTAGTAAGTTTCCCATAGCTCGCTATCTTTTTTTCCAAATTCTTCATGTACCCACTATCTGACAAATATAATTGACGTAGCATTATTTACTCACCTAATATACCAAGAGCTGTTTTACAAATGGTTGGAGACTCATATGTATATTGGGCTTAAAGCCAATGCCTGTAGTGGTGCCATAGGTTTAGATAAAGAACCAGGACTGAAGCAGATTTTGAGAGCTTTTGTGTGATGATAAATTGTGTAGACTTAGGATATCCAGACCTTGTACGTTTTCCAATGCGTAGCTATAATGTGTTGTACTATAGAATCAATACATTTTGTAAAAAAAAGTGCTTGTAAAGGGGTATACACTTCTGGGTGAATTAATTCTGTGTTTTCCTGTTTATTGTAAAAAAGTTGGGATTTTTTGGTATAGTTTTCAATTTTGTTTTATGCTTACACACATTTCATGTTAATGTTGTACTCTTATTTGATTTTGATTGGCTGTGTATAATCATGGAGATTTTATCTAGATTCTTTTACTATATTTTATATGTTATTCTGTTACATTGAAGTTAGATGTACCTCAAATCATTATAGTTACATTGGTAATATGGTGAGATTGCTATCATATCACTGTGTCATTTCCATTATGTTCATCTAATTTCCAATGGAGATGTCTGGTCAGAAGTGGTTTGTTTGGTTCAGTTGCTGGGCCCTCCTTGGATATTGGTGCTTCATGTGAAGTGGAATAACTTAGGGTAGGTCCCTTTAGCTGGATTTGGTCAGGGCAATAAAGAGAGATGTAATGCTTATGTTATTGCTCCTCTCTCTCAAGGTAAAATTGTGTGGTCTGAGATGGTATCATGTTTGTTTTTGAGAAATACCACAGACCAATAACCTTGAAAGATATTGGGAATAAAGAGGTCTGCTTTTTTCAAAATTCTGTGTAGGTGTCATAGTATGGCGCCATTTGCTGGTTAGGAAGTCATCTGATTTGATTTTAGTGATGGTGTTCACTGTGTTTTTTTAGTCTTTGAAACCAGTGACTCCACAGGGACTTGGTTTTGGTAAATTTGTCACCAGTCTCTACTTCTGTGTACCAGAGTAGTATGTGATATCTGATAGCCAGGGGTTTGAAACTATTTTTTTAAGAATTCTGTACTGACTGGATTTCCGGATTATGAGGTCCTAGGCTATAGGAACTTTAGTATTTGCTGCTATTTACAATAAGTGACACATAAGATTGGTAAAGACACCAATTTTGGAGATGGAGAGGCAAGGCTGAAGGGGAGGAGGAGGCCTTTATTTGAACATAACAATTCTTGTGTTGTTATGTTCAAAAGTCTTATCTAGTAAGTTTCCCATAGGAAGGTATTGGGAATAGAGACATATTTTTTTTTCAAAATTCCATGTAGGTGTCGTGGTATGGCACCATTTGCTTGTTAGGAAGTCATATGGGTTTATTTTACATGATGGTGTTCATTATGTTATTTTAGTCTTTGAAGCCAGTGACTCCATAGGGGCTTGTTTTTTTATTAAATTTGCCACCAGTCTCTACTTATTTGTCCCAGAGTAGTATGTGATATCTCATAGGCAGGGATTTGAAACTATTTTTTTAAGAATTCTGGACTGACTGGTTTCCTGGATGATGAGGTCTTAGGCTATGGGAACTTTACTGTCTGCTGATTTTTATAATAAGTAACGCAAAGAATTGGTAAAGACACCAATTTTGGAGATGGAGAGGAAAGGCTGAAGGGGAGGAGGAGGCCTTTATTTGAAGATAACAATTCTTGTGTTGTTATGTTCAAAAGTCTTATCTAGTAAATTTCCCATAGCTCGCTATCTTTTTTTCCAAATTCTTCATGTACCCACTATCTGACAAATATAATTGACGTAGCATTATTTACTCACCTAATATACCAAGAGCTGTTTTACAAATGGTTGGAGACTCATATGTATATTGGGCTTAAAGCCAATGCCTGTAGTGGTGCCATAGGTTTAGATAAAGAACCAGGACTGAAGCAGATTTTGAGAGCTTTTGTGTGATGATAAATTGTGTAGACTTAGGATATCCAGACCTTGTACGTTTTCCAATGCGTAGCTATCATGTGTTGTACTATAGAATCAATACATTTTGTAAAAAAAAGTGCTTGTAAAGGGGTATACACTTCTGGGTGAATTAATTCTGTGTTTTCCTGTTTACTGTAAAAAAGTTGGGATTTTCTGGTATAGTTTTCAATTTTGTTTTATGCTTACACACATTTCATGTTAATGTTGTACTCTTATTTGATTTTGATTGGCTGTGTATAATCATGGAGATTTTATCTAGATTCTTTTACTATATTTTATATGTTATTCTGTTACATTGAAGTTAGATGTACCTCAAATCATTATAGTTACATTGGTAATATGGTGAGATTGCTATCATATCACTGTGTCATTTCCATTATGTTCATCTAATTTCCAATGGAGATGTCTGGTCAGAAGTGGTTTGTTTGGTTCAGTTGCTGTGCCCTCCTTGGATATTGGTGCTTCATGTGAAGTGGAATAACTTAGGGTAGGTCCCTTTAGCTGGATTTGGTAAGGGCAATAAAGAGAGATGTAATGCTTATGTTATTGCTCCTCTCTCTCAAGGTAAAATTGTGTGGTCTGAGATGGTATCAGGTTTGTTTTGGAGAAATACCACAGACCAATAACCTTGAAAGGTATTGGGAATAAAGAGGTCTGCTTTTTTCAAAATTCTGTGTAGGTGTCATAGTATGGCGCCATTTGCTGGTTAGGAAGTCATCTGATTTGATTTTAGTGATGGTGTTCACTGTGTTTTTTTAGTCTTTGAAACCAGTGACTCCACAGGGACTTGGTTTTGGTAAATTTGTCACCAGTCTCTACTTCTGTGTACCAGAGTAGTATGTGATATCTGATAGCCAGGGGTTTGAAACAATTTTTTTAAGAATTCTGTACTGACTGGATTTCCGGATTATGAGGTCCTAGGCTATAGGAACTTTAGTATTTGCTGCTATTTACAATAAGTGACACATAAGATTGGTAAAGACACCAATTTTGGAGATGGAGAGGCAAGGCTGAAGGGGAGGAGGAGGCCTTTATTTGAACATAACAATTCTTGTGTTGTTATGTTCAAAAGTCTTATCTAGTAAGTTTCCCATAGGAAGGTATTGGGAATAGAGACATATTTTTTTTTCAAAATTCCATGTAGGTGTCGTGGTATGGCACCATTTGCTTGTTAGGAAGTCATATGGGTTTATTTTACATGATGGTGTTCATTATGTTATTTTAGTCTTTGAAGCCAGTGACTCCATAGGGGCTTGTTTTTTTATTAAATTTGCCACCAGTCTCTACTTATTTGTCCCAGAGTAGTATGTGATATCTCATAGGCAGGGATTTGAAACTATTTTTTTAAGAATTCTGGACTGACTGGTTTCCTGGATGATGAGGTCTTAGGCTATGGGAACTTTACTGTCTGCTGATTTTTATAATAAGTAACGCAAAGAATTGGTAAAGACACCAATTTTTGAGATGGAGAGGAAAGGCTGAAGGGGAGGAGGAGGCCTTTATTTGAAGATAACAATTCTTGTGTTGTTATGTTCAAAAGTCTTATCTAGTAAGTTTCCCATAGCTCGCTATCTTTTTTTCCAAATTCTTCATGTACCCACTATCTGACAAATATAATTGACGTAGCATTATTTACTCACCTAATATACCAAGAGCTGTTTTACAAATGGTTGGAGACTCATATGTATATTGGGCTTAAAGCCAATGCCTGTAGTGGTGCCATAGGTTTAGATAAAGAACCAGGACTGAAGCAGATTTTGAGAGCTTTTGTGTGATGATAAATTGTGTAGACTTAGGATATCCAGACCTTGTACGTTTTCCAATGCGTAGCTATCATGTGTTGTACTATAGAATCAATACATTTTGTAAAAAAAAGTGCTTGCAAAGGGGTATACACTTCTGGGTGAATTAATTCTGTGTTTTCCTGTTTACTGTAAAAAAGTTGGGATTTTTTGGTATAGTTTTCAATTTTGTTTTATGCTTACACACATTTCATGTTAATGTTGTACTCTTATTTGATTTTGATTGGCTGTGTATAATCATGGAGATTTTATCTAGATTCTTTTACTATATTTTATATGTTATTCTGTTACATTGAAGTTAAATGAACCTCAAATCATTATAGTTACATTGGTAATATGGTGAGATTGCTATCATATCACTGTGTCATTTCCATTATGTTCATCTAATTTCCAATGGAGATGTCTGGTCAGAAGTGGTTTGTTTGGTTCAGTTGCTGGGCCCTCCTTGGATATTGGTGCTTCATGTGAAGTGGATTAACTTAGGGTAGGTCCCTTTAGCTGGATTTGGTCAGGGCAATAAAGAGAGATGTAATGCCTATGTTATTGCTCCTCTCTCTCAAGGTAAAATTGTGTGGTCTGAGATGGTATCATGTTTGTTTTGGAGAAATACCACAGACCAATAACCTTGAAAGGTATTGGGAATAAAGAGGTCTGCTTTTTTCAAAATTCTGTGTAGGTGTCATAGTATGGCGCCATTTGCTGGTTAGGAAGTCATCTGATTTGATTTTAGTGATGGTGTTCACTGTGTTTTATTAGTCTTTGAAACCAGTGACTCCACAGGGACTTGGTTTTGGTAAATTTGTCACCAGTCTCTACTTCTGTGTACCAGAGTAGTATGTGATATCTGATAGCCAGGGGTTTGAAACAATTTTTTTAAGAATTCTGTACTGACTGGATTTCCGCATTATGAGGTCCTAGGCTATAGGAACTTTAGTATTTGCTGCTATTTACAATAAGTGACACATAGGATTGGTAAAGACACCAATTTTGGAGATGGAGAGGAAAGGCTGAAGGGGAGGAGGAGGCCTATATTTGAAGATAACAATTCTTGTGTTGTTATGTTCAAAAGTCTTATCTAGTAAGTTTCCCATAGGAAGGTATTGGAAATAGAGACATATTTTTTTTTCAAAATTCCATGTAGGTGTCGTGGTATGGCACCCTTTTCTTGTTAGGAAGTCATATGAGTTTATTTTACATGATGGTGTTCATTATGTTATTTTAGTCTTTGAAGCCAGTGACTCCATAGGGACTTGTTTTTTGATTCAATTTGCCACCAGTCTCTACTTATTTTTCCCAGAGTAGTATGTGATATCTCATAGGCAGGGATTTGAAACTATTTTTTTAAGAATTCTGGACTGACTGGTTTCCTGGATGATGAGGTCTTAGGCTATGGGAACTTTACTGTCTACTGATTTTTATAATAAGTAACGCAAAGAATTGGTAAAGACACCAATTTTGGAGATGGAGAGGAAAGGCTGAAGGGGAAGAGGAGGCCTTTATTTGAAGATAACAATTCTTGTGTTGTTATGTTCAAAAGTCTTATCTAGTAAGTTTCCCATAGCTCGCTATCTTTTTTTCCAAATTCTTCATGTACCCACTATCTGACAAATATAATAGAAGTAGCATTATTTACTCACCTAATATACCAAGAGCTGTTTTACAAATGGTTGGAGACTCATATGTATATTGGGCTTAAAGCCAATGCCTGTAGTGGTGCCATATGTTTAGATAAAGAACCAGGACTGAAGCAGATTTTGAGAGCTTTTGTGTGATGATAAATCGTGTAGACTTAGGATATCCAGACCTTGTACGTTTTCCAATGCGTAGCTATCATGTGTTGTACTATAGAATCAATACATTTTGTAAAAAAAAAAGTGCTTGTAAAGGGGTATACACTTCTGGGTGAATTAATTCCGTGTTTTCCTGTTTATTGTAAAAAAGTTGGAAATTTTTTGGTATAGTTTTCAATTTTGTTTTATACTTGCACACATTTCATGTTAATGTTGTACTGTCATTTGATTTTGATTGGCTGTGTATAATCATGGAGATTTTATCTATATTCTTTTACTATATTTTATATGTTATTCTGTTACATTGAATTTAGATGTACCTCAAATCATTATAGTTACATTGGTAAAATGGTGAGATTGCTATCATATCACTGTGTCATTTCCATTATGTTCATCTAATTTCCAATGGAGATGTCTGGTCAGAAGTGGTTTGTTTGGTTCAGTTGCTGGGCCCTCCTTGGATATTGGTGCTTCATGTGAAGTGGAATAACTTAGGGTAGGTCCCTTTAGCTGGATTTGGTCAGGGCAATACAGAGAGATGTAATGCTTATGTTATTGCTCCTCTCTCTCAAGGTAAAATTGTGTGGTCTGAGATGGTATCATGTTTGTTTTGGAGAAATACCACAGACCAATAACCTTGAAAGGTATTGGGAATAAAGAGGTCTGCTTTTTTCAAAATTCTGTGTAGGTGTCATAGTATGGTTCCATTTGCTGGTTAGGAAGTCATCTGATTTGATTTTAGTGATGGTGTTCACTGTGTTTTTTTAGTCTTTGAAACCAGTGACTCCACAGGGACTTGGTTTTGGTAAATTTGTCACCAGTCTCTACTTCTGTGTACCAGAGTAGTGTGTGATATCTGATAGCCAGGGGTTTATTTTTTTAAGAATTCTGTACTGATTGGATTTCCGGATTATGAGGTCCTAGGCTATAGGAACTTTAGTATTTGCTGCTATTTAGATTACGTGACACATAAGATTGGTAAAGACACCAATTTTGGAGATGGAGAGGCAAAGCTGAAGGGGAGGAGGAGGCCTTTATTTGAAGATAACAATTCTTGTGTTGTTATGTTCAAAAGTCTTATCTAGTAAGTTTCCCATAGGAAGGTATTGGGAATAGAGACATATTTTTTTTTCAAAATTCCATGTAGGTGTCGTGGTATGGCACCATTTGCTTGTTAGGAAGTTATATAAGTTTATTTTACATGATGGTGCTCATTATGTTATTTTAGTCTTTGAAGCCAGTGACTCCATAGGGACTTGTTTTTTGATTAAATTTGCCACCAGTCTCTACTTATTTGTCCCAGAGTAGTATGTGATATCTCATAGGCAGGGATTTGAAACAATTTTTTTAAGAATTCTGGACTGACTGGTTTCCTGGATGATGAGGTCTTAGGCTATGGGAACTTTACTGTCTGCTGATTTTTATAATAAGTAACGCAAAGAATTGGTAAAGACACCAATTTTGGAGATGGAGAGGAAAGGCTGAAGGGGAGGAGGAGGCCTTTATTTGAAGATAAAAATTCTTGTGTTGTTATGTTCAAAAGTCTTATCTAGTAAGTTTCCCATAGCTCGCTATCTTTTTTTCCAAATTCTTCATGTACCCACTATCTGACAAATATAATAGAAGTAGCATTATTTACTCACCTAATATACCAAGAGCTGTTTTACAAATGGTTGGAGACTCATATGTATATTGGGCTTAAAGCCAATTCCTGTAGTGGTGCCATATGTTTAGATAAAGAACCAGGACTGAAGCAGATTTTGAGAGCTTTTATGTGATGATAAATTGTGTAGACTTAGGATATCCAGACCTTGTACGTTTTCCAATGCATAGCTATCATGTGTTTGTACTATAGAATCAATACATTTTGTAAAAAAAAAAGTGCTTGTAAAGGGGTATACACTTCTGGGTGAATTAATTCTGTGTTTTCCTGTTTACTGTAAAAAAGTTGGGATTTTTTTGGTATAGTTTTCAATTTTGTTTTATACTTGCACACATTTCATGTTAATGTTGTACTCTCATTTGATTTTGATTGGCTGTGTATAATCATGGAGATTTTATCTAGATTATTTTACTATATTTTATATGTTATTCTGTTACATTGAAGTTAGATGTACCTCAAATCATTATAGTTACATTGGTAATATGGTGAGATTGCTATCATATCACTGTGTCATTTCCATTATGTTCATCTAATTTCCAATGGAGATGTCTGGTCAGAAGTGGTTTGTTTGGTTCAGTTGCTGGGCCCTCCTTGGATATTGGTGCTTCATGTGAAGTGGAATAACTTAGGGTAGGTCCCTTTAGCTGGATTTGGTCAGGGCAATAAAGAGAGATGTAATGCTTATGTTATTGCTCCTCTCTCTCACGGTAAAATTGTGTGGTCTGAGATGGTATCATGTTTGTTTTGGAGAAATACCACAGAATAATAACCTTTAAAGGAATTGGGAATAAAGAGGTCTGTTTTTTTCAAAATTCTGTGTAGGTGTCATAGTATGGCGCCATTTGCTGGTTAGGAAGTCATCTGATTTGATTTTAGCGATGGTGTTCACTGTGTTTTTTTAGTCTTTGAAACCAGTGACTCCACAGGGACTTGGTTTTGGTAAATTTGTCACCAGTCTCTACTTCTGTCTACCAGAGTAGTATGTGATATCTGATAGCCAGGGGTTTGAAACTATTTTTTTAAGAATTCTGTACTGACTGGATTTCCGGATTATGAGGTCCTAGGCTATAGGAACTTTAGTATTTGCTGCTATTTACAATAAGTGACACATAAGATTGGTAAAGACACCAATTTTGGAGATGGAGAGGCAAGGCTGAAGGGGAGGAGGAGGCCTTTATTTGAAGATAACAATTCTTGTGTTGTTATGTTCAAAAGTCTTATCTAGTAAGTTTCCCATAGGAAGGTATTGGAAATAGAGACATATTTTTTTTTCAAAATTCCATGTAGGTGTCGTGGTATGGCACCCTTTTCTTGTTAGGAAGTCATATGAGTTTATTTTACATGATGGTGTTCATTATGTTATTTTAGTCTTTGAAGCCAGTGACTCCATAGGGACTTGTTTTTTGATTAAATTTGCCACCAGTCTCTACTTATTTTTCCCAGAGTAGTATGTGATATCTCATAGGCAGGGATTTGAAACTATTTTTTTAAGAATTCTGGACTGACTGGTTTCCTGGATGATGAGGTCTTAGGCTATGGGAACTTTACTGTCTACTGATTTTTATAATAAGTAACGCAAAGAATTGGTAAAGACACCAATTTTGGAGATGGAGAGGAAAGGCTGAAGGGGAAGAGGAGGCCTTTATTTGAAGATAACAATTCTTGTGTTGTTATGTTCAAAAGTCTTATCTAGTAAGTTTCCCATAGCTCGCTATCTTTTTTTCCAAATTCTTCATGTACCCACTATCTGACAAATATAATAGAAGTAGCATTATTTACTCACCTAATATACCAAGAGCTGTTTTACAAATGGTTGGAGACTCATATGTATATTGGGCTTAAAGCCAATGCCTGTAGTGGTGCCATAGGTTTAGATAAAGAACCAGGACTGAAGCAGATTTTGAGAGCTTTTGTGTGATGATAAATTGTGTAGACTTAGGATATCCAGTTCTTGTGCGTTTTCCAATGCGTAGCTATCATGTGTTGTACTATAGAATCAATACATTTTGGAAAAAAAAGTGCTTGTAAAGGGGTATACACTTCTGGGTGAATTAATTCTGTGTTTTCCTGTTTATTGTAAAAAAGTTGTGATTTTTTGGTATAGTTTTCAATTTTGTTTTATATTTGCACACATTTCATGTTAATGTTGTACTCTCATTTGATTTTGATTGGCTGTGTATAATCATGGAGATTTTATCTAGATTCTTTTACTATATTTTATATGTTATTCTGTTACATTGAAGTTAGATGTACCTCAAATCATTATAGTTAAATTGGTAATATGGTCAGATTGCTATCATATCACTGTGTCATTTCCATTATGTTCATCTAATTTCCAATGGAGATGTCTGGTCAGAAGTGGTTTGTTTGGTTCAGTTGCTGGGCCCTCCTTGGATATTGGTGCTTCATGTGAAGTGGAATAACTTAGGGTAGGTCCCTTTAGCTGGATTTGGTCAGGGCAATAAAGAGAGATGTAATGCTTATGTTATTGCTCCTCTTTCTCAAGGTAAAATTGTGTGGTCTGAGATGGTATCATGTTTGTTTTGGAGAAATACTACAGACCAATAACCTTGAAAGGTATTGTGAATAAAGAGGTCTGCTTTTTTCAAAATTCTGTGTAGGTGTCATAGTATGGCGCCATTTGCTGGTTAGGAAGTCATCTGATTTGATTTTAGTGATGGTGTTCACTGTGTTTTTTTAGTCTTTGAAACCAGTGACTCCACAGGGACTTGGTTTTGGTAAATTTGTCACCAGTCTCTACTTCTGTGTACCAGAGTAATATGTGATATCTGATAGCCAGGGGTTTGAAACAATTTTTTTTAAGAATTCTGTACTGACTGCATTTCCGGATTATGAGGTCCTAGGCTATAGGAACTTTAGTATTTGCTGCTATTTACAATAAGTGACACATAAGATTGGTAAAGACACCAATTTTGGAGATGGAGAGGCAAGGCTGAAGGGGAGGAGGAGGCCTTCATTTGAAGATAACAATTCTTGTGTTGTTATGTTCAAAAGTCTTATCTAGTAAGTTTCCCATAGGAATGTATTGGGAATAGAGATATATTTTTTTTTCAAAATTCCATGTAGGTGTCGTGGTATGGCACCATTTGCATGTTAGGAAGTCATATGAAATTATTTTACATGATGGTGTTCATTATGTTATTTTAGTCTTTAAAGCCAGTGACTCCATAGGGACTTGTTTTTTGATTAAATTTGCCACCAGTCTCTACTTATTTGTCCCAGAGTAGTATGTGATATCTCATAGGCAGGGATTTGAAACAATTTTTTTAAGAATTCTGGACTGACTGGTTTCCTGGATGATGAGGTCTTAGGCTATGGGAACTTTACTGTCTGCTGATTTTTATAATAAGTAACGTAAAGAATTGGTAAAGACACCAATTTTGGAGATGGAGAGGAAAGGCTGAAGGGGAGGAGGAGGCCTTTATTTGAAGATAACAATTCTTGTGTTGTTATGTTCAAAAGTCTTATCTAGTAAGTTTCCCATAGCTCGCTATCTTTTTTTCCAAATTCTTCATGTACCCACTATCTGACAATTATAATAGAAGTAGCATTATTTACTCACCTAATATTCCAAGAGCTGTTTTACAAATGGTTGGAGACTCATATGTATATTGGGCTAAAAGCCAATGCCTGTAGTGGTGCCATAGGTTTAGATAAAGAACCAGGACTGAAGCAGATTTTGAGAGCTTTTGTGTGATGATAAATCGTGTAGACTTAGGATATCCAGACCTTGTACGTTTTCCAATGCGTAGCTATCATGTGTTGTACTATAGAATCAATACATTTTGTAAAAAAAAAAGTGCTTGTAAAGGGGTATACACTTCTGGGTGAATTAATGTTTTCCTGTTTACTGTAAAAAAGTTGGGATTTGTTGGTATAGTTTTCAATTTTGTTTTATACTTGCACACATTTCATGTTAATGTTGTACTCTCATTTGATTTTGATTGGCTGTGTATAATCATGGAGATTTTATCTAGATTATTTTACTATATTTTATATGTTATTCTGTTACATTGAAGTTAGATGTACCTCAAATCATTATAGTTACATTGGTAATATGGTGAGATTGCTATCATATCACTGTGTCATTTCCTTTATGTTCATCTAATTTCCAATGGAGATGTCTGGTCAGAAGTGGTTTGTTTGGTTCAGTTGCTGGGCCCTCCTTGGATATTGGTGCTTCATGTGAAGTGGAATAACTTAGGGTAGGTCCCTTTAGCTAGATTTGGTCAGGGCAACAAAGAGAGATGTAATGCTTATGTTATTGCTCCTCTCTCTCAAGGTAAAATTGTGTGGTCTGAGATGGTATCATGTTTGTTTTGGAGAAATACTACAGACCAATAACCTTGAAAGGTATTGGGAATAAAGAGGTCTGCTTTTTTCAAAATTCTGTGTAGGTGTCATAGTATGGCGCCATTTGCTGGTTAGGAAGTCATCTGATTTGATTTTAGTGATGGTGTTCACTGTGTTTTTTTAGTCTTTGAAACCAGTGACTCCACAGGGACTTGGTTTTGGTAAATTTGTCACCAGTCTCTACTTCTGTGTACCAGAGTAGTATGTGATATCTGATAGCCAGGGGTTTGAAACTATTTTTTTAAGAATTCTGTACTGACTGGATTTCCGGATTATGAGGTCCTAGGCTATAGGAACTTTAGTATTTGCTGCTATTTACAATAAGTGACACAAAAGATTGGTAAAGACACCAATTTTGGAGATGGAAAGGCAAGGCTGAAGGGGAGGAGGAGGCCTTCATTTGAACATAACAATTCTTGTGTTGTTATGTTCAAAAGTCTTACCTAGTAAGTTTCCCATAGGAAGGTATTGGGAATAGAGACATTTTTTTTTTTCAAAATTCCATGTAGGTGTCGTGGTATGGCACCATTTGCTTGTTAGGAAGTCATATAAGTTTATTTTACATGATGGTGTTCATTATGTTATTTTAGTCTCTGAAGCCAGTGACTCCATAGGGACTTGTTTTTTGATTACATTTGCCACCAGTCTCTACTTATTTGTCCCAGAGTAGTATGTGATATCTCATAGGCAGGGATTTGAAACTATTTTTTTAAGAATTCTGGACTGACTGGTTTCCTGGATGATGAGGTCTTAGGCTATGGGAACTTTACTGTCTACTGATTTTTATAATAAGTAACGCAAAGAATTGGTAAAGACACCAATTTTGGAGATGGAGAGGAAAGGCTGAAGGGGAAGAGGAGGCCTTTATTTGAAGATAACAATTCTTGTGTTGTTATGTTCAAAAGTCTTATCTAGTAAGTTTCCCATAGCTCGCTATCTTTTTTTCCAAATTCTTCATGTACCCACTATCTGACAAATATAATAGAAGTAGCATTATTTACTCACCTAATATACCAAGAGCTGTTTTACAAATGGTTGGAGACTCATATGTATATTGGGCTTAAAGCCAATGCCTGTAGTGGTGCCATAGGTTTAGATAAAGAACCAGGACTGAAGCAGATTTTGAGAGCTTTTGTGTGATGATAAATTGTGTAGACTTAGGATATCCAGTTCTTGTGCGTTTTCCAATGCGTAGCTATCATGTGTTGTACTATAGAATCAATACATTTTGGAAAAAAAAGTGCTTGTAAAGGGGTATACACTTCTGGGTGAATTAATTCTGTGTTTTCCTGTTTATTGTAAAAAAGTTGTGATTTTTTGGTATAGTTTTCAATTTTGTTTTATATTTGCACACATTTCATGTTAATGTTGTACTCTCATTTGATTTTGATTGGCTGTGTATAATCATGGAGATTTTATCTAGATTCTTTTACTATATTTTATATGTTATTCTGTTACATTGAAGTTAGATGTACCTCAAATCATTATAGTTAAATTGGTAATATGGTCAGATTGCTATCATATCACTGTGTCATTTCCATTATGTTCATCTAATTTCCAATGGAGATGTCTGGTCAGAAGTGGTTTGTTTGGTTCAGTTGCTGGGCCCTCCTTGGATATTGGTGCTTCATGTGAAGTGGAATAACTTAGGGTAGGTCCCTTTAGCTGGATTTGGTCAGGGCAATAAAGAGAGATGTAATGCTTATGTTATTGCTCCTCTTTCTCAAGGTAAAATTGTGTGGTCTGAGATGGTATCATGTTTGTTTTGGAGAAATACTACAGACCAATAACCTTGAAAGGTATTGTGAATAAAGAGGTCTGCTTTTTTCAAAATTCTGTGTAGGTGTCATAGTATGGCGCCATTTGCTGGTTAGGAAGTCATCTGATTTGATTTTAGTGATGGTGTTCACTGTGTTTTTTTAGTCTTTGAAACCAGTGACTCCACAGGGACTTGGTTTTGGTAAATTTGTCACCAGTCTCTACTTCTGTGTACCAGAGTAATATGTGATATCTGATAGCCAGGGGTTTGAAACAATTTTTTTTAAGAATTCTGTACTGACTGCATTTCCGGATTATGAGGTCCTAGGCTATAGGAACTTTAGTATTTGCTGCTATTTACAATAAGTGACACATAAGATTGGTAAAGACACCAATTTTGGAGATGGAGAGGCAAGGCTGAAGGGGAGGAGGAGGCCTTCATTTGAAGATAACAATTCTTGTGTTGTTATGTTCAAAAGTCTTATCTAGTAAGTTTCCCATAGGAATGTATTGGGAATAGAGATATATTTTTTTTTCAAAATTCCATGTAGGTGTCGTGGTATGGCACCATTTGCATGTTAGGAAGTCATATGAAATTATTTTACATGATGGTGTTCATTATGTTATTTTAGTCTTTAAAGCCAGTGACTCCATAGGGACTTGTTTTTTGATTAAATTTGCCACCAGTCTCTACTTATTTGTCCCAGAGTAGTATGTGATATCTCATAGGCAGGGATTTGAAACAATTTTTTTAAGAATTCTGGACTGACTGGTTTCCTGGATGATGAGGTCTTAGGCTATGGGAACTTTACTGTCTGCTGATTTTTATAATAAGTAACGTAAAGAATTGGTAAAGACACCAATTTTGGAGATGGAGAGGAAAGGCTGAAGGGGAGGAGGAGGCCTTTATTTGAAGATAACAATTCTTGTGTTGTTATGTTCAAAAGTCTTATCTAGTAAGTTTCCCATAGCTCGCTATCTTTTTTTCCAAATTCTTCATGTACCCACTATCTGACAATTATAATAGAAGTAGCATTATTTACTCACCTAATATTCCAAGAGCTGTTTTACAAATGGTTGGAGACTCATATGTATATTGGGCTAAAAGCCAATGCCTGTAGTGGTGCCATAGGTTTAGATAAAGAACCAGGACTGAAGCAGATTTTGAGAGCTTTTGTGTGATGATAAATCGTGTAGACTTAGGATATCCAGACCTTGTACGTTTTCCAATGCGTAGCTATCATGTGTTGTACTATAGAATCAATACATTTTGTAAAAAAAAAAGTGCTTGTAAAGGGGTATACACTTCTGGGTGAATTAATGTTTTCCTGTTTACTGTAAAAAAGTTGGGATTTGTTGGTATAGTTTTCAATTTTGTTTTATACTTGCACACATTTCATGTTAATGTTGTACTCTCATTTGATTTTGATTGGCTGTGTATAATCATGGAGATTTTATCTAGATTATTTTACTATATTTTATATGTTATTCTGTTACATTGAAGTTAGATGTACCTCAAATCATTATAGTTACATTGGTAATATGGTGAGATTGCTATCATATCACTGTGTCATTTCCTTTATGTTCATCTAATTTCCAATGGAGATGTCTGGTCAGAAGTGGTTTGTTTGGTTCAGTTGCTGGGCCCTCCTTGGATATTGGTGCTTCATGTGAAGTGGAATAACTTAGGGTAGGTCCCTTTAGCTAGATTTGGTCAGGGCAATAAAGAGAGATGTAATGCTTATGTTATTGCTCCTCTCTCTCAAGGTAAAATTGTGTGGTCTGAGATGGTATCATGTTTGTTTTGGAGAAATACTACAGACCAATAACCTTGAAAGGTATTGGGAATAAAGAGGTCTGCTTTTTTCAAAATTCTGTGTAGGTGTCATAGTATGGCGCCATTTGCTGGTTAGGAAGTCATCTGATTTGATTTTAGTGATGGTGTTCACTGTGTTTTTTTAGTCTTTGAAACCAGTGACTCCACAGGGACTTGGTTTTGGTAAATTTGTCACCAGTCTCTACTTCTGTGTACCAGAGTAGTATGTGATATCTGATAGCCAGGGGTTTGAAACTATTTTTTTAAGAATTCTGTACTGACTGGATTTCCGGATTATGAGGTCCTAGGCTATAGGAACTTTAGTATTTGCTGCTATTTACAATAAGTGACACAAAAGATTGGTAAAGACACCAATTTTGGAGATGGAAAGGCAAGGCTGAAGGGGAGGAGGAGGCCTTCATTTGAACATAACAATTCTTGTGTTGTTATGTTCAAAAGTCTTACCTAGTAAGTTTCCCATAGGAAGGTATTGGGAATAGAGACATTTTTTTTTTTCAAAATTCCATGTAGGTGTCGTGGTATGGCACCATTTGCTTGTTAGGAAGTCATATAAGTTTATTTTACATGATGGTGTTCATTATGTTATTTTAGTCTCTGAAGCCAGTGACTCCATAGGGACTTGTTTTTTGATTACATTTGCCACCAGTCTCTACTTATTTGTCCCAGAGTAGTATGTGATATCTCATAGGCAGGGATTTGAAACTATTTTTTTAAGAATTCTGGACTGACTGGTTTCCTGGATGATGAGGTCTTAGGCTATGGGAACTTTGCTGTCTGCTGATTTTTATAATAAGTAACGCAAAGAATTGGTAAAGACACCAATTTTGGAGATGGAGAGGAAAGGCTGAAGGGGAGGAGGAGGCCTTTAGTTGAAGATAACAATTCTTGTGTTGTTATGTTCAAAAGTCTTATCTAGTAAGTTTCACATAGCTCGCTATCTTTTTTTCCAAATTCTTCATGTACCCACTATCTGACAAATATAATAGAAGTAGCATTATTTACTCACCTAATATTCCAAGAGCTGTTTTACAAATGGTTGGAGACTCATATGTATATTGGGCTTAAAGCCAATGCCTGTAGTGGTGCCATAGGTTTAGGTAAAGAACCAGGACTGAAGCAGATTTTGAGAGCTTTTGTGTGATGATAAATTGTGTAGACTTAGGATATCCAGACCTTGTACGTTTTCCAATGCGTAGCTATCATGTGTTGTACTATAGAATCAATAAATTTTGGAAAAAAAAGTGCTTGTAAAGGGGTATACACTTCTGGGTGAATTAATTCTGTGTTTTCCTGTTTATTGTAAAAAAGTTGGGATTTTTTGGTATAGTTTTCAATTTTGTTTTATACTTGCACACATTTCATGTTAATGTTGTACTCTCATTTGATTTTGATTGGCTGTGTATAATCATGGAGATTTTATCTAGATTATTTTACTATATTTTATATGTTATTCTGTTACATTGAAGTTAGATGTACCTCAAATCATTATAGTTACATTGGTAATATGGTGAGATTGCTATCATATCACTGTGTCATTTCCATTATGTTCATCTAATTTCCAATGGAGATGTCTGGTCAGAAGTGGTTTGTTTGGTTCAGTTGCTGGGCCCTCCTTGGATATTGGTGCTTCATGTGAAGTGGAATAACTTAGGGTAGGTCCCTTTAGCTGGATTTGATCAGGGCAATAAAGAGAGATGTAATGCTTGTGTTATTGCTCCTCTCTCTCAAGGTAAAATTGTGTGGTCTGAGATGGTATCATGTTTGTTTTGGAGAAATACCACAGACCAATAACCTTGAAAGGTATTGGGAATAAAGAGGTCTGCTTTTTTCAAAATTCTGTGTAGGTGTCATAGTATGGCGCCATTTGCTGGTTAGGAAGTCATCTGATTTGATTTTAGTGATGGTGTTCACTGTGTTTTTTTAGTCTTTGAAACCAGTGACTCCACAGGGACTTGGTTTTGGTAAATTTGTCACCAGTCTCTACTTCTGTGTACCAGAGTAGTATGTGATATCTGATAGCCAGGGGTTTGAAACTATTTTTTTAAGAATTCTGTACTGACTGGATTTCCGGATTATGAGGTCCTAGGCTATAGGAACTTTAGTATTTGCTGCTATTTACAATAAGTGACACATAAGATTGGTAAAGACACCAATATTGGAGATGGAGAGGCAAGGCTGAAGAGGAAGAGGAGGCTTTTATTTGAAGATAGCAAATCCTTTGTTGTTATGTTCAAAAGTCTTATCTAGTAAGTTTCCCATAGGAAGGTATTGGGAATAGAGACATATTTTTTTTTAAAAATTCCATGTAGGTGTCGTGGTATGGCACCATTTGCTTGTTAGGAAGTCATATGAGTTTATTTTACATGATGGTGTTCATTATGTTATTTTAGTCTTTGAAGCCAGTGACTCCATAGGGACTTGTTTTTTTATTAAATTTGCCACCAGTCTCTACTTATTTGTCCCAGAGTAGTATGTGATATCTCATAGGCAGGGATTTGAAACTATTTTTTTAAGAATTCTGGACTGACTGGTTTCCTGGATGATGAGGTCTTAGGCTATGGGAACTTTACTGTCTGCTTATTTTTATAATAAGTAACGCAAAGAATTGGTAAAGACACCAATTTTGGAGATGGAGAGGAAAGGCTGAAGGGGAGGAGGAGGCCTTTATTTGAAGATAACAATTCTTGTGTTGTTATGTTCAAAAGTCTTATCTAGTAAGTTTCCCATAGCTCGCTATCTTTTTTTCCAAATTCTTCATGTACCCACTATCTGACAAATATAATAGAAGTAGCATTATTTACTCACCTAATATTCCAAGAGCTGTTTTACAAATGGTTGGAGACTCATATGTATATTGGGCTTAAAGCCAATGCCTGTAGTGGTGCCATAGGTTTAGATAAAGAACCAGGACTGAAGCAGATTTTGAGAGCTTTTGTGTGATGATAAATTGTGTAGACTTAGGATATCCAGACCTTGTACGTTTTCCAATGCATAGCTATCATGTGTTGTACTATAAAATCAATACATTTTGTAAAAAAAAGTGCTTGTAAAGGGGTATATACACTTCTGGGTGAATTAATTCTGTTTTTTCCTGTTTACTGTAAAAAAGTTGGGATTTTTTGGTATAGTTTTCAATTTTGTTTTATACTTGCACACATTTCATGTTAATGTTGTACTCTCATTTGATTTTGATTGGCTGTGTATAATCATGGAGATTTTATCTAGATTCTTTTACTATATTTTATATGTTATTCTGTTACATTGAAGTTAGATGTACCTCAAATCATTATAGTTACATTGGTAATATGGTGAGATTGCTATCATATCACTGTGTCATTTCCATTATGTTCATCTAATTTCCAATGGAGATGTCTGGTCAGAAGTGGTTTGTTTGGTTCAGTTGCTGGGACCTCCTTGGATATTGGTGCTTCATGTGAAGTGGAATAACTTAGGGTAGGTCCCTTTAGCTGGATTTGGTCAGGGCAATAAAGAGAGATGTAATGCTTATGTTATTGCTCCTCTCTCTCAAGGTAAAATTGTGTGGTCTGAGATGGTATCATGTTTGTTTTGGAGAAATACCACAGACCAATAACCTTGAAAGGTATTGGGAATAAAGAGGTCTGCTTTTTTCAAAATTCTGTGTAGGTGTCATAGTATGGCGCCATTTGCTGGTTAGGAAGTCATCTGATTTGATTTAAGTGATGGTGTTCACTGTGTTTTTTTTAGTCTTTGAAACCAGTGACTCCACAGGGACTTTGTTTTGGCAAATTTGTCACCAGTCTCTACTTCTGTGTACCAGAGTAGTATGTGATATCTGATAGCCAGGGGTTTGAAACTATTTTTTTAAGAATTCTGTACTGACTGGATTTCCGGATTATGAGGTCCTAGGCTATAGGAACTTTAGTATTTGCTGCTATTTACAATAAGTGACACATAAGATTGGTAAAGACACCAATATTGGAGATGGAGAGGCAAGGCTGAAGGGGAGGAGGAGGCCTTTATTTGAAGATAACAATTCCTTTGTTGTTATGTTCAAAAGTCTTATCTAGTAAGTATCCCATAGAAAGGTATTGGGAATAGAGACATATTTTTTTTTCAAAATTCCATGTAGTTGTCGTGGTATGGCACCATTTGCTTGTTAGGAAGTCATATAAGTTTATTTTACATGATGGTGTTCATTATGTTATTTTAGTCTCTGAAGCCAGTGACTCCATAGGGACTTGTTTTTTGATTACATTTGCCACCAGTCTCTACTTATTTGTCCCAGAGTAGTATGTGATATCTCATAGGCAGGGATTTGAAACTATTTTTTTAAGAATTCTGGACTGACTGGTTTCCTGGATGATGAGGTCTTAGGCTATGGGAACTTTGCTGTCTGCTGATTTTTATAATAAGTAACGCAAAGAATTGGTAAAGACACCAATTTTGGAGATGGAGAGGAAAGGCTGAAGGGGAGGAGGAGGCCTTTATTTGAAGATAACAATTCTTGTGTTGTTATGTTCAAAAGTCTTATCTAGTAAGTTTCCCATAGCTCGCTATCTTTTTTTCCAAATTCTTCATGTACCCACTATCTGACAAATATAATAGAAGTAGCATTATTTACTCACCTAATATTCCAAGAGCTGTTTTACAAATGGTTGGAGACTCATATGTATATTGGGCTTAAAGCCAATGCCTGTAGTGGTGCCATAGGTTTAGGTAAAGAACCAGGACTGAAGCAGATTTTGAGAGCTTTTGTGTGATGATAAATTGTGTAGACTTAGGATATCCAGACCTTGTACGTTTTCCAATGCGTAGCTATCATGTGTTGTACTATAGAATCAATAAATTTTGGAAAAAAAAGTGCTTGTAAAGGGGTATACACTTCTGGGTTAATTAATTCTGTGTTTTCCTGTTTATTGTAAAAAAGTTGGGATTTTTTGGTATAGTTTTCAATTTTGTTTTATACTTGCACACATTTCATGTTAATGTTGTACTCTCATTTGATTTTGATTGGCTGTGTATAATCATGGAGATTTTATCTAGATTATTTTACTATATTTTATATGTTATTCTGTTACATTGAAGTTAGATGTACCTCAAATCATTATAGTTACATTGGTAATATGGTGAGATTGCTATCATATCACTGTGTCATTTCCATTATGTTCATCTAATTTCCAATGGAGATGTCTGGTCAGAAGTGGTTTGTTTGGTTCAGTTGCTGGGCCCTCCTTGGATATTGGTGCTTCATGTGAAGTGGAATAACTTAGGGTAGGTCCCTTTAGCTGGATTTGATCAGGGCAATAAAGAGAGATGTAATGCTTGTGTTATTGCTCCTCTCTCTCAAGGTAAAATTGTGTGGTCTGAGATGGTATCATGTTTGTTTTGGAGAAATACCACAGACCAATAACCTTGAAAGGTATTGGGAATAAAGAGGTCTGCTTTTTTCAAAATTCTGTGTAGGTGTCATAGTATGGCGCCATTTGCTGGTTAGGAAGTCATCTGATTTGATTTTAGTGATGGTGTTCACTGTGTTTTTTTAGTCTTTGAAACCAGTGACTCCACAGGGACTTGGTTTTGGTAAATTTGTCACCAGTCTCTACTTCTGTGTACCAGAGTAGTATGTGATATCTGATAGCCAGGGGTTTGAAACTATTTTTTTAAGAATTCTGTACTGACTGGATTTCCGGATTATGAGGTCCTAGGCTATAGGAACTTTAGTATTTGCTGCTATTTACAATAAGTGACACATAAGATTGGTAAAGACACCAATATTGGAGATGGAGAGGCAAGGCTGAAGAGGAAGAGGAGGCTTTTATTTGAAGATAGCAAATCCTTTGTTGTTATGTTCAAAAGTCTTATCTAGTAAGTTTCCCATAGGAAGGTATTGGGAATAGAGACATATTTTTTTTTCAAAATTCCATGTAGGTGTCGTGGTATGGCACCATTTGCTTGTTAGGAAGTCATATGAGTTTATTTTACATGATGGTGTTCATTATGTTATTTTAGTCTTTGAAGCCAGTGACTCCATAGGGACTTGTTTTTTTATTAAATTTGCCACCAGTCTCTACTTATTTGTCCCAGAGTAGTATGTGATATCTCATAGGCAGGGATTTGAAACTATTTTTTTAAGAATTCTGGACTGACTGGTTTCCTGGATGATGAGGTCTTAGGCTATGGGAACTTTACTGTCTGCTTATTTTTATAATAAGTAACGCAAAGAATTGGTAAAGACACCAATTTTGGAGATGGAGAGGAAAGGCTGAAGGGGAGGAGGAGGCCTTTATTTGAAGATAACAATTCTTGTGTTGTTATGTTCAAAAGTCTTATCTAGTAAGTTTCCCATAGCTCGCTATCTTTTTTTCCAAATTCTTCATGTACCCACTATCTGACAAATATAATAGAAGTAGCATTATTTACTCACCTAATATTCCAAGAGCTGTTTTACAAATGGTTGGAGACTCATATGTATATTGGGCTTAAAGCCAATGCCTGTAGTGGTGCCATAGGTTTAGATAAAGAACCAGGACTGAAGCAGATTTTGAGAGCTTTTGTGTGATGATAAATTGTGTAGACTTAGGATATCCAGACCTTGTACGTTTTCCAATGCATAGCTATCATGTGTTGTACTATAAAATCAATACATTTTGTAAAAAAAAGTGCTTGTAAAGGGGTATATACACTTCTGGGTGAATTAATTCTGTGTTTTCCTGTTTACTGTAAAAAAGTTGGGATTTTTTGGTATAGTTTTCAATTTTGTTTTATACTTGCACACATTTCATGTTAATGTTGTACTCTCATTTGATTTTGATTGGCTGTGTATAATCATGGAGATTTTATCTAGATTCTTTTACTATATTTTATATGTTATTCTGTTACATTGAAGTTAGATGTACCTCAAATCATTATAGTTACATTGGTAATATGGTGAGATTGCTATCATATCACTGTGTCATTTCCATTATGTTCATCTAATTTCCAATGGAGATGTCTGGTCAGAAGTGGTTTGTTTGGTTCAGTTGCTGGGACCTCCTTGGATATTGGTGCTTCATGTGAAGTGGAATAACTTAGGGTAGGTCCCTTTAGCTGGATTTGGTCAGGGCAATAAAGAGAGATGTAATGCTTATGTTATTGCTCCTCTCTCTCAAGGTAAAATTGTGTGGTCTGAGATGGTATCATGTTTGTTTTGGAGAAATACCACAGACCAATAACCTTGAAAGGTATTGGGAATAAAGAGGTCTGCTTTTTTCAAAATTCTGTGTAGGTGTCATAGTATGGCGCCATTTGCTGGTTAGGAAGTCATCTGATTTGATTTAAGTGATGGTGTTCACTGTGTTTTTTTTAGTCTTTGAAACCAGTGACTCCACAGGGACTTTGTTTTGGCAAATTTGTCACCAGTCTCTACTTCTGTGTACCAGAGTAGTATGTGATATCTGATAGCCAGGGGTTTGAAACTATTTTTTTAAGAATTCTGTACTGACTGGATTTCCGGATTATGAGGTCCTAGGCTATAGGAACTTTAGTATTTGCTGCTATTTACAATAAGTGACACATAATATTGGTAAAGACACCAATATTGGAGATGGAGAGGCAAGGCTGAAGGGGAGGAGGAGGCCTTTATTTGAAGATAACAATTCCTTTGTTGTTATGTTCAAAAGTCTTATCTAGTAAGTATCCCATAGAAAGGTATTGGGAATAGAGACATATTTTTTTTTCAAAATTCCATGTAGTTGTCGTGGTATGGCACCATTTGCTTGTTAGGAAGTCATATAAGTTTATTTTACATGATGGTGTTCATTATGTTATTTTAGTCTCTGAAGCCAGTGACTCCATAGGGACTTGTTTTTTGATTACATTTGCCACCAGTCTCTACTTATTTGTCCCAGAGTAGTATGTGATATCTCATAGGCAGGGATTTGAAACTATTTTTTTAAGAATTCTGGACTGACTGGTTTCCTGGATGATGAGGTCTTAGGCTATGGGAACTTTGCTGTCTGCTGATTTTTATAATAAGTAACGCAAAGAATTGGTAAAGACACCAATTTTGGAGATGGAGAGGAAAGGCTGAAGGGGAGGAGGAGGCCTTTATTTGAAGATAACAATTCTTGTGTTGTTATGTTCAAAAGTCTTATCTAGTAAGTTTCCCATAGCTCGCTATCTTTTTTTCCAAATTCTTCATGTACCCACTATCTGACAAATATAATAGAAGTAGCATTATTTACTCACCTAATATTCCAAGAGCTGTTTTACAAATGGTTGGAGACTCATATGTATATTGGGCTTAAAGCCAATGCCTGTAGTGGTGCCATAGGTTTAGGTAAAGAACCAGGACTGAAGCAGATTTTGAGAGCTTTTGTGTGATGATAAATTGTGTAGACTTAGGATATCCAGACCTTGTACGTTTTCCAATGCGTAGCTATCATGTGTTGTACTATAGAATCAATAAATTTTGGAAAAAAAAGTGCTTGTAAAGGGGTATACACTTCTGGGTGAATTAATTCTGTGTTTTCCTGTTTATTGTAAAAAAGTTGGGATTTTTTGGTATAGTTTTCAATTTTGTTTTATACTTGCACACATTTCATGTTAATGTTGTACTCTCATTTGATTTTGATTGGCTGTGTATAATCATGGAGATTTTATCTAGATTATTTTACTATATTTTATATGTTATTCTGTTACATTGAAGTTAGATGTACCTCAAATCATTATAGTTACATTGGTAATATGGTGAGATTGCTATCATATCACTGTGTCATTTCCATTATGTTCATCTAATTTCCAATGGAGATGTCTGGTCAGAAGTGGTTTGTTTGGTTCAGTTGCTGGGCCCTCCTTGGATATTGGTGCTTCATGTGAAGTGGAATAACTTAGGGTAGGTCCCTTTAGCTGGATTTGATCAGGGCAATAAAGAGAGATGTAATGCTTGTGTTATTGCTCCTCTCTCTCAAGGTAAAATTGTGTGGTCTGAGATGGTATCATGTTTGTTTTGGAGAAATACCACAGACCAATAACCTTGAAAGGTATTGGGAATAAAGAGGTCTGCTTTTTTCAAAATTCTGTGTAGGTGTCATAGTATGGCGCCATTTGCTGGTTAGGAAGTCATCTGATTTGATTTTAGTGATGGTGTTCACTGTGTTTTTTTAGTCTTTGAAACCAGTGACTCCACAGGGACTTGGTTTTGGTAAATTTGTCACCAGTCTCTACTTCTGTGTACCAGAGTAGTATGTGATATCTGATAGCCAGGGGTTTGAAACTATTTTTTTAAGAATTCTGTACTGACTGGATTTCCGGATTATGAGGTCCTAGGCTATAGGAACTTTAGTATTTGCTGCTATTTACAATAAGTGACACATAAGATTGGTAAAGACACCAATATTGGAGATGGAGAGGCAAGGCTGAAGAGGAAGAGGAGGCTTTTATTTGAAGATAACAAATCCTTTGTTGTTATGTTCAAAAGTCTTATCTAGTAAGTTTCCCATAGGAAGGTATTGGGAATAGAGACATATTTTTTTTTCAAAATTCCATGTAGGTGTCGTGGTATGGCACCATTTGCTTGTTAGGAAGTCATATGAGTTTATTTTACATGATGGTGTTCATTATGTTATTTTAGTCTTTAAAGCCAGTGACTCCATAGGGACTTGTTTTTTTATTAAATTTGCCACCAGTCTCTACTTATTTGTCCCAGAGTAGTATGTGATATCTCATAGGCAGGGATTTGAAACTATTTTTTTAAGAATTCTGGACTGACTGGTTTCCGGGATGATGAGGTCTTAGGCTATGGGAACTTTACTGTCTGCTTATTTTTATAATAAGTAACGCAAAGAATTGGTAAAGACACCAATTTTGGAGATGGAGAGGAAAGGCTGAAGGGGAGGAGGAGGCCTTTATTTGAAGATAACAATTCTTGTGTTGTTATGTTCAAAAGTCTTATCTAGTAAGTTTCCCATAGCTCGCTATCTTTTTTTCCAAATTCTTCATGTACCCACTATCTGACAAATATAATAGAAGTAGCATTATTTACTCACCTAATATACCAAGAGCTGTTTTACAAATGGTTGGAGACTCATATGTATATTGGGCTTAAAGCCAATGCCTGTAGTGGTGCCATAGGTTTAGATAAAGAACCAGGACTGAAGCAGATTTTGAGAGCTTTTGTGTGATGATAAATTGTGTAGACTTAGGATATCCAGACCTTGTACGTTTTCCAATGCATAGCTATCATGTGTTGTACTATAGAATCGATACATTTTGTAAAAAAAAAGTGCTTGTAAAGGGGTATACACTTCTGGGTGAATTAATTCTGTGTTTTCCTGTTTACTGTAAAAAAGTTGGGATTTTTTGGTATAGTTTTCAATTTTGTTTTATGCTTACACACATTTCATGTTAATGTTGTACTCTTATTTGATTTTGATTGGCTGTGTATAATCATGGAGATTTTATCTAGATTCTTTTACTATATTTTATATGTTATTCTGTTACATTGAAGTTAGATGTACCTCAAATCATTATAGTTACATTGGCAATATGGTGAGATTGCTATCATATCACTGTGTCATTTCCATTATGTTCATCTAATTTCCAATGGAGATGTCTGGTCAGAAGTGTTTTGTTTGGTTCAGTTGCTGGGACCTCCTTGGATATTGGTGCTTCATGTGAAGTGGAATAACTTAGGGTAGGTCCCTTTAGCTGCATTTGGTCAGGGCAATAAAGAGAGATGTAATGCTTATGTTATTGCTCCTCTCTCTCAAGGTAAAATTGTGTGGTCTGAGATGGTATCATGTTTGTTTTTGAGAAATACCACAGACCAATAACCTTGAAAGATATTGGGAATAAAGAGGTCTGCTTTTTTCAAAATTCTGTGTAGGTGTCATAGTATGGCGCCATTTGCTGGTTAGGAAGTCATCTGATTTGATTTTAGTGATGGTGTTCACTGTTTTTTTTTAGTCTTTGAAACCAGTGACTCCACAGGGACTTGGTTTTGGTAAATTTGTCACCAGTCTCTACTTCTGTGTACCAGAGTAGTATGTGATATCTGATAGCCATGGGTTTGAAACTATTTTTTTAAGAATTCTGTACTGACTGGATTTCCGGATTATGAGGTCCTAGGCTATAGGAACTTTAGTATTTGCTGCTATTTACAATAAGTGACACATAAGATTGGTAAAGACACCAATTTTGGAGATGGAGAGGCAAGGCTGAAGGGGAGGAGGAGGCCTTTATTTGAAGATAACAATTCTTGTGTTGTTATGTTCAAAAGTCTTATCTAGTAAGTTTCCCATAGGAAGGTATTGGGAATAGAGACATTTTTTTTTTTCAAAATTCCATGTAGGTGTCGTGGTATGGCACCATTTGCTTGTTAGGAAGTCATATGAGTTTATTTTACATGATGGTGTTCATTATGTTATTTTAGTCTTTGAAGCCAGTGACTCCATAGGGACTTGTTTTTTGATTAAATTTGCCACCAGTCTCTACTTATTTGTCCCAGAGTAGTATGTGATATCTCATAGGCAGGGTTTTGAAACTATTTTTTTAAGAATTCTGGACTGACTGGTTTCCTGGATGATGAGGTCTTAGGCTATGGGAACTTTACTGTCTGCTGATTTTTATAATAAGTAACGCAAAGAATTTGTAAAGACACCAATTTTGGAGATGGAGAGGAAAGGCTGAAGGGGAGGAGGAGGCCTTTATTTGAAGATAACAATTCTAGTGTTGTTATGTTCAATAGTCTTATCTAGTAAGTTTCCCAGAGCTCGCTATCTTTTTTTCCAAATTCTTCATGTACCCACTATCTGACAAATATAAAAGAAGTAGCATTATTTACTCACCTAATATACCAAGAGCTGTTTTACAAATGGTTGGAGACTCATATGTATATTGTGCTTAAAGCCAATGCCTGTAGTGGTGCCATAGGTTTAGATAAAGAACCAGGACTGAAGCAGATTTTGAGAGCTTTTGTGTGATGATAAATTGTGTAGACTTAGGATATCCAGACCTTGTACGTTTTCCAATGCGTAGCTATCATGTGTTGTACTATAGAATCAATACATTTTGTAAAAAAAAAGTGCTTGTAAAGGGGTATACACTTCTGGGTGAATTAATTCTGTGTTTTCCTGTTTATTGTAAAAAAGTTGGACATTTTTTGGTATAGTTTTCAATTTTGTTTTATACTTGCACACATTTCATGTTAATGTTGTACTCTCATTTGATTTTGATTGGCTGTGTATAATAATGGAGATTTTATCTAGATTCTTTTACTATATTTTATATGTTATTCTGTTACATTGAAGTTAGATGTACCTCAAATCATTATAGTTACATTGGTAATATGGTGAGATTGCTATCATATCACTGTGTCATTTCCATTATGTTCATCTAATTTCCAATGGAGATGTCTGGTCAGAAGTGGTTTGTTTGGTTCAGTTGCTGGGCCCTCCTTGGATATTGGTGCTTCATGTGAAGTGGAATAACTTAGGGTAGGTCCCTTTAGCTGGATTTGGTCAGGGCAGTAAAGAGGAGATGTAATGCTTATGTTATTGTTCCTCTCTCTCAAGGTAAAATTGTGTGGTCTGAGATGGTATCATGTTTGTTTTGGAGAAATACCACAGACCAATAACCTTGAAAGGTATTGGGAATAAAGAGGTCTGCTTTTTTCAAAATTCTGTGTAGGTGTCATAGTATGGCGCCATTTGCTGGTTAGGAAGTCATCTGATTTGATTTTAGTGATGATGTTCACTGTGTTTTTTTAGTCTTTGAAACCAGTGACTCCACAGGGACTTGGTTTTGGTAAATTTGTCACCAGTCTCTACTTCTGTGTACCAGAGTAGTATGTGATATCTGATAGCCAGGGGTTTGAAACTATTTTTTTAAGAATTCTGTACTGACTGGATTTCCGGATTATGAGGTCCTAGGCTATAGGAACTTTAGTATTTGCTGCTATTTACAATAAGTGACACAAAAAATTGGTAAAGACACAAATTTTGGAGATGGAGAGGCAAGGCTGAAGGGGAGGAGGAGGCCTTTATTTGAACATAACAATTCTTGTGTTGTTATGTTCAAAAGTCTTATCTAGTAAGTTTCCTATAGGAAGGTATTGGGAATAGAGACATATTTTTTTTTCAAAATTCCATGTAGGTGTCGTGGTATGGCACCATTTGCTTGTTAGGAAGTCATATGAGTTTATTTTACATGATGGTGTTCATTATGTTATTTTAGTCTTTGAAGCCAGTGACTCCATAGGGACTTGTTTTTTGATTAAATTTCCACCAGTCTATACTTATTTGTCCCAGAGTAGTATGTGATATCTCATAGGCAGGGATTTGAAACTATTTTTTTAAGAATTCTGGACTGACTGGTTTCCTCCATGGTGAGGTCTTAGGCTATGGGAACTTTACTGTCTGCTGATTTTTATAATAAGTAACGCAAAGAATTGGTAAAGACACCAATTTTGGAGATGGAGAGGAAAGGCTGAAGGGGAGGAGGAGGCCTTTATTTGAAGATAACAATTCTTGTGTTGTTATGTTTAAAAGTCTTATCTAGTAAGTTTCCCATAGCTCGCTATCTTTATTTCCAAATTCTTCATGTACCCACTATCTGACAAATATAATAGAAGTAGCATTATTTACTCACCTAATATTCCAAGAGCTGTTTTACAAATGGTTGGAGACTCATATGTATATTGGGCTTAAAGCCAATGCCTGTAGTGGTGCCATAGGTTTAGATAAAGAACCAGGACTGAAGCAGATTTTGAGAGCTTTTGTGTGATGATAAATTGTGTAGACTTAGGATATCCAGACCTTGTACGTTTTCCAATGCGTAGCTATCATGTGTTGTACTATAGAATCAATACATTTTGGAAAAAAAAAAGTGCTTGTATAGGGGTATACACTTCTGGGTGAATTAATTCTGTGTTTTCCTGTTTATTGTAAAAAAGTTGGGATTTTTTGGTATAGTTTTCAATTTTGTTTTATACTTGCACACATTTCATGTTAATGTTGAACTCTCATTTGATTTTGATTGGCTATGTATAATCATGGAGATTTTATCTAGATTATTTTACTATATTTTATATGTTATTCTGTTACATTGAAGTTAGATGTACCTCAAATCATTATAGTTACATTGGTAATATGGTGAGATTGCTATCATATCACTGTGTCATTTCCATTATGTTCATCTAATTTCCAATGGAGATGTCTGGTCAGAAGTGGTTTGTTTGGTTCAGTTGCTGGGCCCTCCTTGGATATTGGTGCTTCATGTGAAGTGGAATAACTTAGGGTAGGTCCCTTTAGCTGGATTTGGTCAGGGCAATAAAGAGAGATGTAATGCTTATGTTATTGCTCCTCTCTCTCAAGGTAAAATTGTGTGGTCTGAGATGGTATCAGGTTTGTTTTGGAGAAATACCACAGACCAATAACCTTGAAACGTATTGGGAATAAAGAGGTCTGCTTTTTTCAAAATTCTGTGTAGGTGTCATAGTATGGCGCCATTTGCTGGTTAGGAAGTCACCTGATTTGATTTTAGTGATGGTGTTCACTGTGTTTTTTTAGTCTTTGAAACCAGTGACTCCACAGGGACTTGGTTTTGGTAAATTTGTCACCAGTCTCTACTTCTGTGTACCAGAGTAGTATGTGATATCTGATAGCCAGGGGTTTGAAACTATTTTTTTAAGAATTCTGTACTGACTGGATTTCCGGATTATGAGGTCCTAGGCTATAGGAACTTTAGTATTTGCTGCTATTTACAATAAGTGACACAAAAAATTGGTAAAGACACAAATTTTGGAGATGGAGAGGCAAGGCTGAAGGGGAGGAGGAGGCCTTTATTTGAACATAACAATTCTTGTGTTGTTATGTTCAAAAGTCTTATCTAGTAAGTTTCCTATAGGAAGGTATTGGGAATAGAGACACATTTTTTTTTCAAAATTCCATGTAGGTGTCATGGTATGGCACCATTTGCTTGTTAGGAAGTCATATGAGTTTATTTTACATGATGGTGTTCATTATGTTATTTTAGTCTTTGAAGCCAGTGACTCCATAGGGACTTGTTTTTTTATTAAATTTCCACCAGTCTCTACTTATTTGTCCCAGAGTAGTATGTGATATCTCATAGGCAGGGATTTGAAACTATTTTTTTAAGAATTCTGGACTGACTGGTTTCCTCCATGGTGAGGTCTTAGGCTATGGGAACTTTACTGTCTGCTTATTTTTATAATAAGTAACGCAAAGAATTGGTAAAGACACCAATTTTGGAGATGGAGAGGAAAGGCTGAAGGGGAGGAGGAGGCCTTTATTTGAAGATAACAATTCTTGTGTTGTTATGTTTAAAAGTCTTATCTAGTAAGTTTCCCATAGCTCGCTATCTTTATTTCCAAATTCTTCATGTACCCACTATCTGACAAATATAATAGAAGTAGCATTATTTACTCACCTAATTGTCCAAGAGCTGTTTTACAAATGGTTGGAGACTCATATGTATATTGGGCTTAAAGCCAATGCCTGTAGTGGTGCCATAGGTTTAGATAAAGAACCAGGACTGAAGCAGATTTTGAGAGCTTTTGTGTGATGATAAATTGTGTAGACTTAGGATATCCAGACCTTGTACGTTTTCCAATGCGTAGCTATCATGTGTTGTACTATAGAATCAATACATTTTGGAAAAAAAAAAGTGCTTGTATAACGGTATACACTTCTGGGTGAATTAATTCTGTGTTTTCCTGTTTATTGTAAAAAAGTTGGGATTTTTTGGTATAGTTTTCAATTTTGTTTTATACTTGCACACATTTCATGTTAATGTTGAACTCTCATTTGATTTTGATTGGCTATGTATAATCATGGAGATTTTATCTAGATTATTTTACTATTTTTTATATGTTATTCTGTTACATTGAAGTTAGATGTACCTCAAATCATTATAGTTACATTGGTAATATGGTGAGATTGCTATCATATCACTGTGTCATTTCCATTATGTTCATCTAATTTCCAATGGAGATGTCTGGTCAGAAGTGGTTTGTTTGGTTCAGTTGCTGGGCCCTCCTTGGATATTGGTGCTTCATGTGAAGTGGAATAACTTAGGGTAGGTCCCTTTAGCTGGATTTGGTCAGGGCAATAAAGAGAGATGTAATGCTTATGTTATTGCTCCTCTCTCTCAAGGAAAAATTTTGTGGTCTGAGATGGTATCATGTTTGTTTTGGAGAAATACCACAGACCAATAACCTTGAAAGGTATTGGGAATAAAGAGGTCTGCTTTTTTCAAAATTCTGTGTAGGTGTCATAGTATGGCGCCATTTGCTGGTTAGGAAGTCATCTGATTTGATTTTAGTGAAGGTGTTCACTGTGTTTTTTTAGTCTTTGAAACCAGTGACTCCACAGGGACTTGGTTTTGGTAAATTTGTCACCAGTCTCTACTTCTGTGTACCAGAGTAGTATGTGATATCTGATAGCCAGGGGTTTGAAACAATTTTTTTAAGAATTCTGTACTGACTGGATTTCCGGATTATGAGGTCCTAGGCTATAGGAACTTTAGTATTTGCTGCTATTTACAATAAGTGACACATAAGATTGGTAAAGACACCAATTTTGGAGATGGAGAGGCAAGGCTGAAGGGGAGGAGGAGGCCTTTATTTGAAGATAACAATTCTTGTGTTGTTATGTTCAAAAGTCTTATGTAGTAAGTTTCCCATAGGAAGGTATTGGGAATAGAAACATATTTTTTTTTTCAAAATTCCATGTAGGTGTCGTGGTATGGCACCATTTGCTTGTTAGGAAGTCATATGAGTTTATTTTACATGATGGTGTTCATTATGTTATTTTAGTCTTTGAAGCCAGTGACTCCATAGGGACTTGTGTTTTGATTAAATTTGCCACCAGTCTCTACTTATTTGTCCCAGAGTAGTATGTGATATCTCATAGGCAGGGATTTGAAACTATTTTTTTAAGAATTCTGGACTGACTGGTTTCCTGGATGATGAGGTCTTAGGCTATGGGAACTTTACTGTCTGCTGATTTTTATAATAAGTAACGCAAAGAATTGGTAAAGACACCAATTTTGGAGATGGAGAGGAAAGGCTGAAGGGGAGGAGGAGGCCTTTATTTGAAGATAACAATTCTCGTGTTGTTATGTTCAAAAGTCTTATCTAGTAAGTTTCCCATAGCTCGCTATCTTTTTTTCCAAATTCTTCATGTACCCACTATCTGACAAATATAATTGAAGTAGCATTATTTACTCACCTAATATACCAAGAGCTGTTTTACAAATGGTTGGAGACTCATATGTATATTGGGCTTAAAGCCAATGCCTGTAGTGGTGCCATAGGTTTAGATAAAGAACCAGGACTGAAGCAGATTTTGAGAGCTTTTGTGTGATGATAAATTGTGTAGACTTAGGATATCCAGACCTTGTACGTTTTCCAATGCGTAGCTATCATGTGTTGTACTATAGAATCAATACATTTTGTAAAAAAAAAAGTGCTTGTAAAGGGGTATACACTTCTGGGTGAATTAATTCTGTGTTTTCCTGTTTACTGACAAAAAGTTGGGATTTTTTGGTATCGTTTTCAATTTTGTTTTATACTTGCACACATTTCATGTTAATGTTGTACTCTCATTTGATTTTGATTGGCTGTGTATAATCATGGAGATTTTATCTAGATTCTTTTACTATATTTTATATGTTATTCTGTTACATTGAAGTTAGATGTACCTCAAATCATTATAGTTACATTGGTAATATGGTGAGATTGCTATAATATCACTGTGTCATTTCCATTATGTTCATCTAATTTCCAATGGAGATGTCTGGTCAGAAGTGGTTTGTTTGGTTCAGTTGCTGGGCCCTCCTTGGATATTGGTGCTTCATGTGAAGTGGAATAACTTAGGGTAGGTCCCTTTAGCTGGATTTGGTCAGGGCAATAAAGAGAGATGTAATGCTTATGTTATTGCTCCTCTCTCTCAAGGTAAAATTGTGTGATCTGAGATGGTATCATGTTTGTTTTGGAGAAATACCACAGACCAATAACCTTTAAAGGTATTGGGAATAAAGAGGTCTGCTTTTTTCAAAATTCTGTGTAGGTGTCATAGTATGGCGCCATTTGCTGGTTAGGAAGTCATCTGATTTGATTTTAGTGATGATGTTCACTGTGTTTTTTTAGTCTTTGAAACCAGTGACTCCACAGGGACTTGGTTTTGGTAAATTTGTCACCAGTCTCTACTTCTGTGTACCAGAGTAGTATGTGATATCTGATAGCCAGGGGTTTGAAACTATTTTTTTAAGAATTCTGTACTGACTGGATTTCCGGATTAGGAGGTCCTAGGCTATAGGAACTTTAGTATTTGCTGCTATTTACAATAAGTGACACAAAAGATTGGTAAAGACACCAATTTTGGAGATGGAGAGGAAAGGCTGAAGGGGAGGAGGAGGCCTTTATTTGAACACAACAATTCTTGTGTTGTTATGTTCAAAAGTCTTATCTAGTAAGTTTCCCATAGGAAGGTATTGGGAATGGAGACATATTTTTTTTTCAAAATTCCATGTAGGTGTCATGGTATGGCACCATTTGCTTGTTAGGAAGTCATATGAGTTTATTTTACATGATGGTGTTCATTATGTTATTTTAGTTTTTGAAGCCAGTGACTCCATAGGGACTTGATTTTTGATTAAATTTGCCACCAGTCTCTACTAATTTGTCCCAGAGTAGTATGTGATATCTCATAGGCAGGGATTTGAAACAATTTTTTTAAGAATTCTGGACTGACTGGTTTCCTGGATAATGAGGTCTTAGTCTATGGGAACTTTACTGTCTGCTGATTTTTATAATAAGTAACGCAAAGAATTAGTAAAGACACCAATTTTGGAGATGGAGAGGAAAGGCTGAAGGGGAGGAGGAGGCCTTTATTTGAAGATAACAATTCTTGTGTTGTTATGTTCAAAAGTCTTATCTAGTAAGTTTCCCATAGCTCGCTATCTTTTTTTCCAAATTCTTCATGTACCCACTATCTGACAAATATAATAGAAGTAGCATTATTTACTCACCTAATATTCCAAGAGCTGTTTTACAAATGTTTGGAGACTCATATGTATATTGGGCTTAAAGCCAATGCCTGTAGTGGTGCCATAGGTTCAGATAAAGAACCAGGACTGAAGCAGATTTTGAGAGCTTTTGTGTGATGATAAATTGTGTAGACTTAGGAAATCCACACCTTGTATGTTTTCCAATGCGTAGCTATCATGTGTTGTACTATAGAATCAATACATTTTGTAAAAAAAAGTGCTTGTAAAGGGGTATACACTTCTGGGTGAATTAATTCTGTGTTTTCCTGTTTATTGTAAAAAAGTTGGAAATTTTTTGGTATAGTTTTCAATTTTGTTTTATACTTGCACACATTTGATGTTAATGTTGTACTCTAATTTGATTTTGATTGGCTGTGTATAATCATGGAGACTTTATCTAGATTCTTTTACTATATTTTATATGTTATTCTGTTACATTGAAGTTAGATGTACCTCAAATCATTATAGTTACATTGGTAATATGGTGAGATTGCTATCATATTACTGTGTCATTTCCATTATGTTCATCTAATTTCCAATGGAGATGTCTGGTCAGAAGTGGTTTGTTTGGTTCAGTTGCTGGGCCCTCCTTGGATATTGGTGCTTCATGTGAAGTGGAATAACTTAGGGTAGGTCCCTTTAGCTGGATTTGGTCAGGGCAGTAAAGAGAGATGTAATGCTTATGTTATTGCTCCTCTCTCTCAAGGTAAAATTGTGTGGTCTGAGATGGTATCATGTTTGTTTTGGAGAAATGCCACAGACCAATAACCTTGAAAGGTATAGGGAATAAAGAGGTCTGCTTTTTTCAAAATTCTGTGTAGGTGTCATAGTATGGCGCCATTTGCTGGTTAGGAAGTCATCTGATTTGATTTTAGTGATGGTGTTCACTGTGTTTTTTTAGTCTTTGAAACCAGTGACTCCACAGGGACTTGATTTTGGTAAATTTGTCACCAGTCTCTACTTCTATGTACCAGAGTAGTATGTGATATCTGATAGCCAGGGGTTTGAAACTATTTTTTTAAGAATTCTGTACTGACTGGATTTCAGGATTATAAGGTCCTAGGCTATAGGAACTATAGTATTTGCTGCTATTTACAATAAGTGACACATAAGATTGGTAAAGACACCAATTTTGGAGATGGAGAGGCAAGGCTGAAGGGGAGGAGGAGGCCTTTATCTGAAGATAACAATTCTTGTGTTGTTATGTTCAAAAGTCTTATCTAGTAAGTTTCCCATAGGAAGGTATTGGGAATAGAGACATATTTTTTTTTCAAAATTCCATGTAGGTGTCGTGGTATGGCACCATTTGCTTGTTAGGAAGTCATATGAGTTTATTTTACATGATGGTGTTCATTATGTTATTTTAGTCTTTGAAGCCAGTGACTCCATAGGGACTTGTTTTTTGATTAAATTTGCCACCAGTCTCTACTAATTTGTCCCAGAGTAGAATGTGATATCTCATAGGCAGGGATTTGAAACAATTTTTTTAAGAATTCTGGACTGACTGATTTCCTGGATAATGAGGTCTTAGGCTATGGGAACTTTACTGTCTGCTGATTTTTATAATAAGTAACGCAAAGAATTGGTAAAGACACCAATTTTGGAGATGGAGAGGAAAGGCTGAAGGGGAGGAGGAGGCCTTTATTTGAAGATAACAATTCTTGTGTTGTTATGTTCAAATGTCTTATCTATTAAGTTTCCCATAGCTCGCTATCTTTTTTTCCAAATTCTTCATGTACCCACTATCTGACAAATATAATAGAAGTAGCATTATTTACTCACCTAATATTCCAAGAGCTGTTTTACAAATGGTTGGAGACTCATATGTATATTGGGCTTAAAGCCAATGCCTGTAGTGGTGCCATAGGTTTAGATAAAGAACCAGGACTGAAGCAGATTTAGAGAGCTTTTGTGTGATGATAAATTGTGTAGACTTAGGATATCCAGACCTTGTACGTTTTCCAATGCGTAGCTATCATGTGTTGTACTATAGAATCAATACATTTTGTAAAAAAAAGTGCTTGTAAAGGGGTATACACTTCTGGGTGAATTAATTCTGTGTTTTCCTGTTTACTGTAAAAAAGTTGGGATATTTTGGTATAGTTTTCAATTTTGTTTTATACTTGCACACATTTCATGTTAATGTTGTACTCTCATTTGATTTTGATTGGCTGTGTATAATCATGGAGATTTTATCTAGATTCTTTTACTATATTTTATATGTTATTCTGTTACATTGAAGTTAGATGTACCTCAAATCATTATAGTTACATTGGTAATATGGTGAGATTGCTATCATATCACTGTGTCATTTCCATTATGTTCATCTAATTTCCAATGGAGATGTCTGGTCAGAAGTGGTTTGTTTGGTTCAGTTGCTGGGCCCTCCTTGGATATTGGTGCTTCATGTGAAGTGGAATTACTTAGGGTAGGTCCCTTTAGCTGGATTTGGTCAGGGCAGTAAAGAGGAGATGTAATGCTTATGTTATTGTTCCTCTCTCTCAAGGTAAAATTGTGTGGTCTGAGATGGTATCATGTTTGTTTTGGAGAAATACCACAGACCAATAACCTTGAAAGGTATTGGGAATAAAGAGGTCTGCTTTTTTCAAAATTCTGTGTAGGTGTCATAGTATGGCACCATTTGCTGGTTAGGAAGTCATCTGATTTGATTTTAGTGATGGTGTTCACTGTGTTTTTTTAGTCTTTGAAACCAGTGACTCCACAGGGACTTGGTTTTGGTAAATTTGTCGCCAGTCTCTCCTTCTGTGTACCAGAGTAGTATGTGATTTCTGATAGCCAGGGGTTTGAAACTATTTTTTTAAGAATTCTGTACTGACTGGATTTCCGGATTAGGAGGTCCTAGGCTATAGGAACTTTAGTATTTGCTGCTATTTACAATAAGTGACACAAAAGATTGGTAAAGACACCAATTTTGGAGATGGAGAGGAAAGGCTGAAGGGGAGGAGGAGGCCTTTATTTGAACATAACAATTCTTGTGTTGTTATGTTCAAAAGTCTTATCTAGTAAGTTTCCCATAGGAAGGTATTGGGAATGGAGACATATTTTTTTTTCAAAATTCCATGTAGGTGTCATGGTATGGCACCATTTGCTTGTTAGGAAGTCATATGAGTTTATTTTACATGATTGTGTTCATTATGTTATTTTAGTCTTTGAAGCCAGTGACTCCATAGGGACTTGTTTTTTGATTAAATTTGCCACCAGTCTCTACTTATTTGTCCCAGAGTAGTATGTGATATCTCATAGGCAGGGATTTGAAACTATTTTTTTAAGAATTCTGGACTGACTGGTTTCCTGGATGGTGAGGTCTTAGGCTATGGGAACTATACTGTCTGCTGATTTTTATAATAACTAACGCAAAGAATTGGTAAAGACACCAATTTTGGAGATGGAGAGGAAAGGCTGAAGGGGAGGAGGAGGCCTTTATTTGAAGATAACAATTCTTGTGTTGTTATGTTCAAAAGTCTTATCTAGTAAGTTTCCCATAGCTCGCTATCTTTTTTTCCAAATTCTTCATGTACCCACTATCTGACAAATATAATAGAAGTAGCATTATTTACTCACCTAATATACCAAGAGCTGTTTTACAAATGGTTGGAGACTCATATGTATATTGGGCTTAAAGCCAATGCCTGTAGTGGTGCCATAGGTTTAGATAAAGAACCAGGACTGAAGCAGATTTTGAGAGCTTTTGTGTGATGATAAATTGTGTAGACTTAGGATATCCAGACCTTGTACGTTTTCCAATGCGTAGCTATCATGTGTTGTACTATAGAATCAATACATTTTGTAAAAAAAAAAGTGCTTGTAAAGGGGTATACACTTCTGGGTGAATTAATTCTGTGTTTTCCTGTTTACTGTAAAAAAGTTGGGATTTTTTGGTATCGTTTTCAATTTTGTTTTATACTTGCACACATTTCATGATAATGTTGTACTCTCATTTGATTTTGATTGGCTGTGTATAATCATGGAGATTTTATCTAGATTATTTTACTATATTTTATATGTTATTCTGTTACATTGAAGTTAGATGTACCTCAAATCATTATAGTTACATTGGTAATATGGTGAGATTGCTATCATATCACTGTGTCATTTCCATTATGTTCATCTAATTTCCAATGCAGATGTCTGGTCAGAAGTGGTTTGTTTGGTTCAGTTGCTGGGCCCTCCTTGGATATTGGTGCTTCATGTGAAGTGGAATAACTTAGGGTAGGTCCCTTTAGCTGGATTTGATCAGGGCAATAAAGAGAGATGTAATGCTTATGTTATTGCTCCTCTCTCTCAAGGTAAAATTGTGTGGTCTGAGATGGTATCATGTTTGTTTTGGAGAAATACTACAGACCAATAACCTTGAAAGGTATTGGGAATAAAGAGGTGTGCTTTTTTCAAAATTCTGTGCAGGTGTCATAGTATGGCACCATTTGCTGATTAAGAAAGCATCTGATTTGATTTTAGTGATGGTGTTCACTGTATTTTTTTAGTCTTTGAAACCAGTGACTCCACAGGGACTTGGTTTTGGTAAATTTGTCACCAGTCTCTACTTCTGTGTACCAGAGTAGTATTGTGATATCTGATAGCCAGGGGTTTGAAACTATTTTTTTAAGAATTCTGTACTGACTGGATTTCCGGATTATGAGGTCCTAGGCTATAGGAACTTTAGTATTTGCTGCTATTTACAATAAGTGACACAAAAGATTGGTAAAGACACCAATTTTGGAGATGGAGAGGAAAGGCTGAAGGGGAGGAGGAGGCCTTTATTTGAACATAACAATTCTTGTGTTGTTATGTTCAAAAGTCTTATCTAGTAAGTTTCCCATAGGAAGGTATTGGGAATGGAGATATATTTTTTTTTCAAAATTCCATGTAGGTGTCATGGTATGGCACCATTTGCTTGTTAGGAAGTCATATGAGTTTATTTTACATGATTGTGTTCATTATGTTATTTTAGTCTTTGAAGCCAGTGACTCCATAGGGACTTGTTTTTTGATTAAATTTGCCACCAGTCTCTACTTATTTGTCCCAGAGTAGTATGTGATATCTCATAGGCAGGGATTTGAAACTATTTTTTTAAGAATTCTGGACTGACTGGTTTCCTGGATGGTGAGGTCTTAGGCTATGGGAACTTTACTGTCTGCTGATTTTTATAATAACTAACGCAAAGAATTGGTAAAGACACCAATTTTGGAGATGGAGAGGAAAGGCTGAAGGGGAGGAGGAGGCCTTTATTTGAAGATAACAATTCTTGTGTTGTTATGTTCAAAAGTCTTATCTAGTAAGTTTCCCATAGCTCGCTATCTTTTTTTCCAAATTCTTCATGTACCCACTATCTGACAAATATAATAGAAGTAGCATTATTTACTCACCTAATATTCCAAGAGCTGTTTTACAAATGGTTGGAGACTCATATGTATATTGGGCTTAAAGCCAATGCCTGTAGTGGTGCCATAGGTTTAGATAAAGAACCAGGACTGAAGCAGATTTTGAGAGCTTTTGTGTGATGATAAATTGTGTAGACTTAGGATATCCAGACCTTGTACGTTTTCCAATGCGTAGCTATCATGTGTTGTACTATAGAATCAATACATTTTGTAAAAAAAAAAGTGCTTGTAAAGGGGTATACACTTCTGGGTGAATTAATTCTGTGTTTTCCTGTTTACTGTAAAAAAGTTGGGATTTTTTGGTATCGTTTTCAATTTTGTTTTATACTTGCACACATTTCATGATAATGTTGTACTCTCATTTGATTTTGATTGGCTGTGTATAATCATGGAGATTTTATCTAGATTCTTTTACTATATTTTATATGTTATTCTGTTACATTGAAGTTAGATGTACCTCAAATCATTATAGTTACATTGGTAATATGGTGAGATTGCTATCATATCACTGTGTCATTTCCATTATGTTCATCTAATTTCCAATGCAGATGTCTGGTCAGAAGTGGTTTGTTTGGTTCAGTTGCTGGGCCCTCCTTGGATATTGGTGCTTCATGTGAAGTGGAATAACTTAGGGTAGGTCCCTTTAGCTGGATTTGATCAGGGCACTAAAGAGAGATGTAATGCTTATGTTATTGTTCCTCTCTCTCAAGGTAAAATTGTGTGGTCTGAGATGGTATCAGGTTTGTTTTGTAGAAATACCACAGACCAATAACCTTAAAGGTATTGGGAATAAAGAGGTCTGCTTTTTTCAAAATTCTGTGTAGGTGTCATAGTATGGCGCCATTTGCTGCTTAGGAAGTCACCTGATTTGATTTTAGTGATGGTGTTCACTGTGTTTTTTTAGTCTTTGAAACCAGTGACTCCACAGGGACTTGGTTTTGGTAAATTTGTCACCAGTCTCTACTTCTGTGTAACAGAGTAGTATGTGATATCTGATAGCCAGGGGTTTGAAACTATTTTTTTAAGAATTCTGTACTGACTGGATTTCCGGATTATGAGGTCCTAGGCTATAGGAACTTTAGTATTTGCTGCTATTTACAATAAGTGACACAAAAGATTGGTAAAGACACCAATTTTGGAGATGGAGAGGAAAGGCTGAAGGGGAGGAGGAGGCCTTTATTTGAACATAACAATTCTTGTGTTGTTATGTTCAAAAGTCTTATCTAGTAAGTTTCCCATAGGAAGGTATTGGGAATGGAGACATATTTTTTTTTCAAAATTCCATGTAGGTGTCATGGTATGGCACCATTTGCTTGTTAGGAAGTCATATGAGTTTATTTTACATGATTGTGTTCATTATGTTATTTTAGTCTTTGAAGCCAGTGACTCCATAGGGACTTGCTTTTTGATTAAATTTGCCACCAGTCTCTACTTATTTGTCCCAGAGTAGTATGTGATATCTCATAGGCAGGGATTTGAAACTATTTTTTTAAGAATTCTGGACTGACTGGTTTCCTGGATGATGAGGTCTTAGGCTATGGGAACTTTACTGTCTGCTGATTTTTATAATAAGTAACGCAAAGAATTGGTAAAGACACCAATTTTTGAGATGGAGAGGAAAGGCTGATGGGGAGGAGGAGGCCTTTATTTGAAGATAACAATTCTTGTGTTGTTATGTTCAAAAGTCTTATCTAGTAAGTTTCCCATAGCTCGCTATCTTTTTTTCCAAATTCTTCATGTACCCACTATCTGACAAATATAATAGAAGTAGCATTATTTACTCACCTAATATTCCAAGAGCTGTTTTACAAATGGTTGGAGACTCATATGTATATTGGGCTTAAAGCCAATGCCTGTAGTGGTGCCATAGGTTTAGATAAAGAACCATGACTGAAGCAGATTTTGAGAGCTTTTGTGTGATGATAAATTGTGTAGACTTAGGATATCCAGACCTTGTACGTTTTCCAATGCGTAGCTATCATGTGTTGTACTATAGAATCAATACATTTTGTAAAAAAAAAAGTGCTTGTAAATGGGTATACACTTCTGGGTGAATTAATTCTGTGTTTTCCTGTTTACTGTAAAAAAGTTGGGATTTTTTGGTATTGTTTTCAATTTTGTTTTATACTTGCACACATTTCATGTTAATGTTGTACTCTCATTTGATTTTGATTGGCTGTGTATAATCATGGAGATTTAATCTAGATTATTTTACTATATTTTATATGTTATTCTGTTACATTGAAGTTAGATGTACCTCAAATCATTATAGTTACATTGGTAATATGGTGAGATTGCTATCATATCACTGTGTCATTTCCATTATGTTCATCTAATTTCCAATGGAGATGTCTGGTCAGAAGTGGTTTGTTTGGTTCAGTTGCTGGGCCCTCCTTGGATATTGGTGCTTCATGTGAAGTGGAATAACTTAGGGTAGGTCCCTTTAGCTGGATTTGATCAGGGCAATAAAGAGAGATGTAATGCTTATGTTATTGCTCCTCTCTCTCAAGGTAAAATTGTGTGGTCTGAGATGGTATCATGTTTGTTTTGTAGAAATACCACAGACCAATAACCTTAAAGGTATTGGGAATAAAGAGGTCTGCTTTATTCAAAATTCTGTGTAGGTGTCATAGTATGGCGCCATTTGCTGGTTAGGAAGTCATCTGATTTGATTTTAGTGATGGTGTTCACTGTGTTTTTTTAGTCTTTGAAACCAGTGACTCCACAGGGACTTGGTTTTGGTAAATTTGTCACCAGTCTCTACTTCTGTGTACCAGAGTAGTATGTGATATCTGATAGCCAGGGGTTTGAAACTATTTTTTTTAAGAATTCTGTACTGACTGGATTTCCGGATTATGAGGTCCTAGGCTATAGGAACTTTAGTATTTGCTGCTATTTACAATAAGTGACACATAAGATTGGTAAGGACACCAATTTTGGAGATGGAGAGGCAAGGCTGAAGGGGAGGAGGAGGCCTTTATTTGAAGATAACAATTCTTGTGTTGTTATGTTCAAAAGTCTTATCTAGTAAGTTTCCCATAGGAAGGTATTGGGAATAGAGACATATTTTTTTTTCAAAATTCCATATAGGTGTCGTGGTATGGCACCATTTGCTTGTTAGGAAGTCATATGAGTTTATTTTACATGATGGTGTTCATTATGTTATTTTAGTCTTTGAAGCCAGAGACTCCATAGGGACTTGTTTTTTGATTAAATTTGCCACCAGTCTCTACTTATTTGTCCCAGAGTAGTAAGTGATATCTCATAGGCAGGGATTTGAAACTATTTTTTTAAGAATTCTGGACTGACTGGTTTCCTGGATGATGAGGTCTTAGGCTATGGGAACTTTACTATCTGCTGATTTTTATAATAAGTAACGCAAAGAATTGGTAAAGACACCAATTTTGGAGATGGAGAGGAAAGGCTGAAGGGGAGGAGGAGGCCTTTATTTGAAGATAACAATTCTTGTGTTGTTATGTTCAAAAGTCTTATCTAGTAAGTTTCCCATAGCTCGCTATCTTTTTTTCCAAATTCTTCATGTACCCACTATCTGACAAATATAATAGAAGTAGCATTATTTACTCACCTAATATTCCAAGAGCTGTTTTACAAATGGTTGGAGACTCATATGTATATTGGGCTTAAAGCCAATGCCTGTAGTGGTGCCATAGGTTTAGATAAAGAACCATGACTGAAGCAGATTTTGAGAGCTTTTGTGTGATGATAAATTGTGTAGACTTAGGATATCCAGACCTTGTACGTTTTCCAATGCGTAGCTATCATGTGTTGTACTATAGAATCAATACATTTTGTAAAAAAAAAAGTGCTTGTAAATGGGTATACACTTCTGGGTGAATTAATTCTGTGTTTTCCTGTTTACTGTAAAAAAGTTGGGATTTTTTTGTATCGTTTTCAATTTTGTTTTATACTTGCACACATTTCATGTTAATGTTGTACTCTCATTTGATTTTGATTGGCTGTGTATAATCATGGAGATTTTATCTAGATTCTTTTACTATATTTTATATGTTATTCTGTTACATTGAAGTTAGATGTACCTCAAATCATTATAGTTACATTGGTAATATGGTGAGATTGCTATCATATCACTGTGTCATTTCCATTATGTTCATCTAATTTCCAATGCAGATGTCTGGTCAGAAGTGGTTTGTTTGGTTCAGTTGCTGGGCCCTCCTTGGATATTGGTGCTTCATGTGAAGTGGAATAACTTAGGGTAGGTCCCTTTAGCTGGATTTGATCAGGGCAATACAGAGAGATGTAATGCTTATGTTATTGCTCCTCTCTCTCAAGGTAAAATTGTGTGGTCTGAGATGGTATCATGTTTGTTTTGGAGAAATACTACAGACCAATAACCTTGAAAGGTATTGGGAATAAAGAGGTGTGCTTTTTTCAAAATTCTGTGCAGGTGTCATAGTATGGCACCATTTGCTGGTTAGGAAGTCATCTGATTTGATTTTAGTGATGGTGTTCACTGTATTTTTTTAGTCTTTGAAACCAGTGACTCCACAGGGACTTGGTTTTGGTAAATTTGTCACCAGTCTCTACTTCTGTGTACCAGAGAAGTATTGTGATATCTGATAGCCAGGGGTTTGAAACTATTTTTTTAAGAATTCTGTACTGACTGGATTTCCGGATTATGAGGTCCTAGGCTATAGAAACTTTAGTATTTGCTGCTATTTACAATAAGTGACACAAAAGATTGGTAAAGACACCAATTTTGGAGATGGAGAGGAAAGGCTGAAGGGGAGGAGGAGGCCTTTATTTGAACATAACAATTCTTGTGTTGTTATGTTCAAAAGTCTTATCTAGTAAGTTTCCCATAGGAAGGTATTGGGAATGGAGACATATTTTTTTTTCAAAATTCCATGTAGGTGTCATGGTATGGCACCATTTGCTTGTTAGGAAGTCATATGAGTTTATTTTACATGATTGTGTTCATTATGTTATTTTAGTCTTTGAAGCCAGTGACTCCATAGGGACTTGTTTTTTGATTAAATTTGCCACCAGTCTCTACTTATTTGTCCCAGAGTAGTATGTGATATCTCATAGGCAGGGATTTGAAACTATTTTTTTAAGAATTCTGGACTGACTGGTTTCCTGGATGATGAGGTCTTAGGCTATGGGAACTTTACTGTCTGCTGATTTTTATAATAAGTAACGCAAAGAATTGGTAAAGACACCAATTTTGGAGATGGAGAGGAAAGGCTGAAGGGGAGGAGGAGGCCTTTATTTGAAGATAACAATTCTTGTGTTGTTATGTTCAAAAGTCTTATCTAGTAAGTTTCCCATAGCTCGCTATCTTTTTTTCCAAATTCTTCATGTACCCACTATCTGACAAATATAATAGAAGTAGCATTATTTACTCACCTAATATACCAAGAGCTGTTTTACAAATGGTTGGAGACTCATATGTATATTGGGCTTAAAGCCAATGCCTGTAGTGGTGCCATAGGTTTAGATAAAGAACAAGGACTGAAGCAGATTTTGAGAGCTTTTGTGTGATGATAAATTGTGTAGACTTAGGATATCCAAACCTTGTAAGTTTTCCAATGCGTAGCTATCATTTGTTGTACTATAGAATCAATACATTTTGTAAAAAAAAAAGTGCTTGTAAAGGGGTATACACTTCTGGGTGAATTAATTCTGTGTTTTCCTGTTTACTGTAAAAAAGTTGGGATTTTTTGGTATCGTTTTCAATTTTGTTTTATACTTGCACACATTTCATGATAATGTTGTACTCTCATTTGATTTTGATTGGCTGTGTATAATCATGGAGATTTTATCTAGATTCTTTTACTATATTTTATATGTTATTCTGTTACATTGAAGTTAGATGTACCTCAAATCATTATAGTTACATTGGTAATATGGTGAGATTGCTATCATATCACTGTGTCATTTCCATTATGTTCATCTAATTTCCAATGCAGATGTCTGGTCAGAAGTGGTTTGTTTGGTTCAGTTGCTGGGCCCTCCTTGGATATTGGTGCTTCATGTGAAGTGGAATAACTTAGGGTAGGTCCCTTTAGCTGGATTTGATCAGGGCAATAAAGAGAGATGTAATGCTTATGTTATTGCTCCTCTCTCTCAAGGTAAAATTTTGTGGTCTGAGATGGTATCAGGTTTGTTTTGTAGAAATACCACAGACCAATAACCTTAAAGGTATTGGGAATAAAGAGGTCTGCTTTTTTCAAAATTCTGTGTAGGTGTCATAGTATGGCGCCATTTGCTGGTTAGGAAGTCACCTGATTTGATTTTAGTGATGGTGTTCACTGTGTTTTTTTAGTCTTTGAAACCAGTGACTCCACAGGGACTTGGTTTTGGTAAATTTTTCACCAGTCTCTACTTCTGTGTACCAGAGTAGTATGTGATATCTGATAGCCAGGGGTTTGAAACTATTTTTTTAAGAATTCTGTACTGACTGGATTTCCGGATTATGAGGTCCTAGGCTATAGGAACTTTAGTATTTGCTGCTATTTACAATAAGTGACACATAAGATTGGTAAGGACACCAATTTTGGAGATGGAGAGGAAAGGCTGAAGGGGAGGAGGAGGCCTTTATTTGAACATAACAATTCTTGTGTTGTTATGTTCAAAAGTCTTATCTAGTAAGTTTCCCATAGGAAGGTATTGGGAATGGAGACATATTTTTTTTTCAAAATTCCATGTAGGTGTCGTGGTATGGCACCATTTGCTTGTTAGGAAGTCATATGAGTTTATTTTACATGATTGTGTTCATTATGTTATTTTAGTCTTTGAAGCCAGTGACTCCATAGGGACTTGTTTTTTGATTAAATTTGCCACCAGACTCTACTTATTTGTCCCAGAGTAGTATGTGATATCTCATAGGCAGGGATTTGAAACTATTTTTTTAAGAATTCTGGACTGACTGGTTTCCTGGATGATGAGGTCTTAGGCTATGGGAACTTTACTGTCTGCTGATTTTTATAATAAGTAACGCAAAGAATTGGTAAAGACACCAATTTTGGAGATGGAGAGGAAAGGCTGATGGGGAGGAGGAGGCCTTTATTTGAAGATAACAATTCTTGTGTTGTTATGTTCAAAAGTCTTATCTAGTAAGTTTCCCATAGCTCGCTATCTTTTTTTCCAAATTCTTCATGTACCCACTATCTGACAAATATAATAGAAGTAGCATTATTTACTCACCTAATATTCCAAGAGCTGTTTTACAAATGGTTGGAGACTCATATGTATATTGGGCTTAAAGCCAATGCCTGTAGTGGTGCCATAGGTTTAGATAAAGAACCATGACTGAAGCAGATTTTGAGAGCTTTTGTGTGATGATAAATTGTGTAGACTTAGGATATCCAGACCTTGTACGTTTTCCAATGCGTAGCTATCATGTGTTGTACTATAGAATCAATACATTTTGTAAAAAAAAAAGTGCTTGTAAATGGGTATACACTTCTGGGTGAATTAATTCTGTGTTTTCCTGTTTACTGTAAAAAAGTTGGGATTTTTTGGTATCGTTTTCAATTTTGTTTTATACTTGCACACATTTCATGATAATGTTGTACTCTCATTTGATTTTGATTGGCTGTGTATAATCATGGAGATTTTATCTAGATTCTTTTACTATATTTTATATGTTATTCTGTTACATTGAAGTTAGATGTACCTCAAATCATTATAGTTACATTGGTAATATGGTGAGATTGCTATCATATCACTGTGTCATTTCCATTATGTTCATCTAATTTCCAATGCAGATGTCTGGTCAGAAGTGGTTTGTTTGGTTCAGTTGCTGGGCCCTCCTTGGATATTGGTGCTTCATGTGAAGTGGAATAACTTAGGGTAGGTCCCTTTAGCTGGATTTGATCAGGGCAATAAAGAGAGATGTAATGCTTATGTTATTGCTCCTCTCTCTCAAGGTAAAATTGTGTGGTCTGAGATGGTATCAGGTTTGTTTTGTAGAAATACCACAGACCAATAACCTTAAAGGTATTGGGAATAAAGAGGTCTGCTTTTTTCAAAATTCTGTGTAGGTGTCATAGTATGGCGCCATTTGCTGGTTAGGAAGTCACCTGATTTGATTTTAGTGATGGTGTTCACTGTGTTTTTTTAGTCTTTGAAACCAGTGACTCCACAGGGACTTGGTTTTGGTAAATTTGTCACCAGTCTCTACTTCTGTGTACCAGAGTAGTATGTGATATCTGATAGCCAGGGGTTTGAAACTATTTTTTTAAGAATTCTGTACTGACTGGATTTCCGCATTATGAGGTCCTAGGCTATAGGAACTTTAGTATTTGCTGCTATTTACAATAAGTGACACAAAAGATTGGTAAAGACACCAATTTTGGAGATGGAGAGGAAAGGCTGAAGGGGAGGAGGAGGCCTTTATTTGAACATAACAATTCTTGTGTTGTTATGTTCAAAAGTCTTATCTAGTAAGTTTCCCATAGGAAGGTATTGGGAATGGAGACATATTTTTTTTTCAAATTTCCATGTAGGTGTCATGGTATGGCACCATTTGCTTGTTAGGAAGTCATATGAGTTTATTTTACATGATTGTGTTCATTATGTTATTTTAGTCTTTGAAGCCAGTGACTCCATAGGGACTTGTTTTTTTATTAAATTTGCCACCAGTCTCTACTTATTTGTCCCAGAGTAGTATGTGATATCTCATAGGCAGGGATTTGAAACTATTTTTTTAAGAATTCTGGACTGACTGGTTTCCTGGATGATGAGGTCTTAGGCTATGGGAACTTTACTGTCTGCTGATTTTTATAATAAGTAACGCAAAGAATTGGTAAAGACACCAATTTTGGAGATGGAGAGGAAAGGCTGAAGGGGAGGAGGAGGCCTTTATTTGAAGATAACAATTCTTGTGTTGTTATGTTCAAAAGTCTTATCTAGTAAGTTTCCCATAGCTCGCTATCTTTTTTTCCAAATTCTTCATGTACCCACTATCTGACAAATATAATAGAAGTAGCATTATTTACTCACCTAATATACCAAGAGCTGTTTTACAAATGGTTGGAGACTCATATGTATATTGGGCTTAAAGCCAATGCCTGTAGTGGTGCCATAGGTTTAGATAAAGAACAAGGACTGAAGCAGATTTTGAGAGCTTTTGTGTGATGATAAATTGTGTAGACTTAGGATATCCAAACCTTGTACGTTTTCCAATGCGTAGCTATCATTTGTTGTACTATAGAATCAATACATTTTGTAAAAAAAAAAGTGCTTGTAAAGGGGTATACACTTCTGGGTGAATTAATTCTGTGTTTTCCTGTTTACTGTAAAAAAGTTGGGATTTTTTGGTATCGTTTTCAATTTTGTTTTATACTTGCACACATTTCATGATAATGTTGTACTCTCATTTGATTTTGATTGGCTGTGTATAATCATGGAGATTTTATCTAGATTCTTTTACTATATTTTATATGTTATTCTGTTACATTGAAGTTAGATGTACCTCAAATCATTATAGTTACATTGGTAATATGGTGAGATTGCTATCATATCACTGTGTCATTTCCATTAAGTTCATCTAATTTCCAATGCAGATGTCTGGTCAGAAGTGGTTTGTTTGGTTCAGTTGCTGGGCCCTCCTTGGATATTGGTGCTTCATGTGAAGTGGAATAACTTAGGGTAGGTCCCTTTAGCTGGATTTGATCAGGGCAATAAAGAGAGATGTAATGCTTATGTTATTGCTCCTCTCTCTCAAGGTAAAATTTTGTGGTCTGAGATGGTATCAGGTTTGTTTTGTAGAAATACCACAGACCAATAACCTTAAAGGTATTGGGAATAAAGAGGTCTGCTTTTTTCAAAATTCTGTGTAGGTGTCATAGTATGGCGCCATTTGCTGGTTAGGAAGTCACCTGATTTGATTTTAGTGATGGTGTTCACTGTGTTTTTTTAGTCTTTGAAACCAGTGACTCCACAGGGACTTGGTTTTGGTAAATTTTTCACCAGTCTCTACTTCTGTGTACCAGAGTAGTATGTGATATCTGATAGCCAGGGGTTTGAAACTATTTTTTTAAGAATTCTGTACTGACTGGATTTCCGGATTATGAGGTCCTAGGCTATAGGAACTTTAGTATTTGCTGCTATTTACAATAAGTGACACAAAAGATTGGTAAAGACACCAATTTTGGAGATGGAGAGGAAAGGCTGAAGGGGAGGAGGAGGCCTTTATTTGAACATAACAATTCTTGTGTTGTTATGTTCAAAAGTCTTATCTAGTAAGTTTCCCATAGGAAGGTATTGGGAATGGAGACATATTTTTTTTTCAAAATTCCATGTAGGTGTCGTGGTATGGCACCATTTGCTTGTTAGGAAGTCATATGAGTTTATTTTACATGATTGTGTTCATTATGTTATTTTAGTCTTTGAAGCCAGTGACTCCATAGGGACTTGTTTTTTGATTAAATTTGCCACCAGACTCTACTTATTTGTCCCAGAGTAGTATGTGATATCTCATAGGCAGGGATTTGAAACTATTTTTTTAAGAATTCTGGACTGACTGGTTTCCTGGATGATGAGGTCTTAGGCTATGGGAACTTTACTGTCTGCTGATTTTTATAATAAGTAACGCAAAGAATTGGTAAAAACACCAATTTTGGAGATGGAGAGGAAAGGCTGATGGGGAGGAGGAGGCCTTTATTTGAAGATAACAATTCTTGTGTTGTTATGTTCAAAAGTCTTATCTAGTAAGTTTCCCATAGCTCGCTATCTTTTTTTCCAAATTCTTCATGTACCCACTATCTGACAAATATAATAGAAGTAGCATTATTTACTCACCTAATATTCCAAGAGCTGTTTTACAAATGGTTGGAGACTCATATGTATATTGGGCTTAAAGCCAATGCCTGTAGTGGTGCCATAGGTTTAGATAAAGAACCATGACTGAAGCAGATTTTGAGAGCTTTTGTGTGATGATAAATTGTGTAGACTTAGGATATCCAGACCTTGTACGTTTTCCAATGCGTAGCTATCATGTGTTGTACTATAGAATCAATACATTTTGTAAAAAAAAAAGTGCTTGTAAAGGGGTATACACTTCTGGGTGAATTAATTCTGTGTTTTCCTGTTTACTGTAAAAAAGTTGGGATTTTTTGGTATCGTTTTCAATTTTGTTTTATACTTGCACACATTTCATGATAATGTTGTACTCTCATTTGATTTTGATTGGCTGTGTATAATCATGGAGATTTTATCTAGATTCTTTTACTATATTTTATATGTTATTCTGTTACATTGAAGTTAGATGTACCTCAAATCATTATAGTTACATTGGTAATATGGTGAGATTGCTATCATATCACTGTGTCATTTCCATTAAGTTCATCTAATTTCCAATGCAGATGTCTGGTCAGAAGTGGTTTGTTTGGTTCAGTTGCTGGGCCCTCCTTGGATATTGGTGCTTCATGTGAAGTGGAATAACTTAGGGTAGGTCCCTTTAGCTGGATTTGATCAGGGCAATAAAGAGAGATGTAATGCTTATGTTATTGCTCCTCTCTCTCAAGGTAAAATTTTGTGGTCTGAGATGGTATCAGGTTTGTTTTGTAGAAATACCACAGACCAATAACCTTAAAGGTATTGGGAATAAAGAGGTCTGCTTTTTTCAAAATTCTGTGTAGGTGTCATAGTATGGCGCCATTTGCTGGTTAGGAAGTCACCTGATTTGATTTTAGTGATGGTGTTCACTGTGTTTTTTTAGTCTTTGAAACCAGTGACTCCACAGGGACTTGGTTTTGGTAAATTTTTCACCAGTCTCTACTTCTGTGTACCAGAGTAGTATGTGATATCTGATAGCCAGGGGTTTGAAACTATTTTTTTAAGAATTCTGTACTGACTGGATTTCCGGATTATGAGGTCCTAGGCTATAGGAACTTTAGTATTTGCTGCTATTTACAATAAGTGACACATAAGATTGGTAAGGACACCAATTTTGGAGATGGAGAGGAAAGGCTGAAGGGGAGGAGGAGGCCTTTATTTGAACATAACAATTCTTGTGTTGTTATGTTCAAAAGTCTTATCTAGTAAGTTTCCCATAGGAAGGTATTGGGAATGGAGACATATTTTTTTTTCAAAATTCCATGTAGGTGTCGTGGTATGGCACCATTTGCTTGTTAGGAAGTCATATGAGTTTATTTTACATGATTGTGTTCATTATGTTATTTTAGTCTTTGAAGCCAGTGACTCCATAGGGACTTGTTTTTTGATTAAATTTGCCACCAGACTCTACTTATTTGTCCCAGAGTAGTATGTGATATCTCATAGGCAGGGATTTGAAACTATTTTTTTAAGAATTCTGGACTGACTGGTTTCCTGGATGATGAGGTCTTAGGCTATGGGAACTTTACTGTCTGCTGATTTTTATAATAAGTAACGCAAAGAATTGGTAAAGACACCAATTTTGGAGATGGAGAGGAAAGGCTGATGGGGAGGAGGAGGCCTTTATTTGAAGATAACAATTCTTGTGTTGTTATGTTCAAAAGTCTTATCTAGTAAGTTTCCCATAGCTCGCTATCTTTTTTTCCAAATTCTTCATGTACCCACTATCTGACAAATATAATAGAAGTAGCATTATTTACTCACCTAATATTCCAAGAGCTGTTTTACAAATGGTTGGAGACTCATATGTATATTGGGCTTAAAGCCAATGCCTGTAGTGGTGCCATAGGTTTAGATAAAGAACCATGACTGAAGCAGATTTTGAGAGCTTTTGTGTGATGATAAATTGTGTAGACTTAGGATATCCAGACCTTGTACGTTTTCCAATGCGTAGCTATCATGTGTTGTACTATAGAATCAATACATTTTGTAAAAAAAAAAGTGCTTGTAAATGGGTATACACTTCTGGGTGAATTAATTCTGTGTTTTCCTGTTTACTGTAAAAAAGTTGGGATTTTTTGGTATCGTTTTCAATTTTGTTTTATACTTGCACACATTTCATGATAATGTTGTACTCTCATTTGATTTTGATTGGCTGTGTATAATCATGGAGATTTTATCTAGATTCTTTTACTATATTTTATATGTTATTCTGTTACATTGAAGTTAGATGTACCTCAAATCATTATAGTTACATTGGTAATATGGTGAGATTGCTATCATATCACTGTGTCATTTCCATTATGTTCATCTAATTTCCAATGCAGATGTCTGGTCAGAAGTGGTTTGTTTGGTTCAGTTGCTGGGCCCTCCTTGGATATTGGTGCTTCATGTGAAGTGGAATAACTTAGGGTAGGTCCCTTTAGCTGGATTTGATCAGGGCAATAAAGAGAGATGTAATGCTTATGTTATTGCTCCTCTCTCTCAAGGTAAAATTGTGTGGTCTGAGATGGTATCAGGTTTGTTTTGTAGAAATACCACAGACCAATAACCTTAAAGGTATTGGGAATAAAGAGGTCTGCTTTTTTCAAAATTCTGTGTAGGTGTCATAGTATGGCGCCATTTGCTGGTTAGGAAGTCACCTGATTTGATTTTAGTGATGGTGTTCACTGTGTTTTTTTAGTCTTTGAAACCAGTGACTCCACAGGGACTTGGTTTTGGTAAATTTGTCACCAGTCTCTACTTCTGTGTACCAGAGTAGTATGTGATATCTGATAGCCAGGGGTTTGAAACTATTTTTTTAAGAATTCTGTACTGACTGGATTTCCGCATTATGAGGTCCTAGGCTATAGGAACTTTAGTATTTGCTGCTATTTACAATAAGTGACACAAAAGATTGGTAAAGACACCAATTTTGGAGATGGAGAGGAAAGGCTGAAGGGGAGGAGGAGGCCTTTATTTGAACATAACAATTCTTGTGTTGTTATGTTCAAAAGTCTTATCTAGTAAGTTTCCCATAGGAAGGTATTGGGAATGGAGACATATTTTTTTTTCAAATTTCCATGTAGGTGTCATGGTATGGCACCATTTGCTTGTTAGGAAGTCATATGAGTTTATTTTACATGATTGTGTTCATTATGTTATTTTAGTCTTTGAAGCCAGTGACTCCATAGGGACTTGTTTTTTTATTAAATTTGCCACCAGTCTCTACTTATTTGTCCCAGAGTAGTATGTGATATCTCATAGGCAGGGATTTGAAACTATTTTTTTAAGAATTCTGGACTGACTGGTTTCCTGGATGATGAGGTCTTAGGCTATGGGAACTTTACTGTCTGCTGATTTTTATAATAAGTAACGCAAAGAATTGGTAAAGACACCAATTTTGGAGATGGAGAGGAAAGGCTGAAGGGGAGGAGGAGGCCTTTATTTGAAGATAACAATTCTTGTGTTGTTATGTTCAAAAGTCTTATCTAGTAAGTTTCCCATAGCTCGCTATCTTTTTTTCCAAATTCTTCATGTACCCACTATCTGACAAATATAATAGAAGTAGCATTATTTACTCACCTAATATACCAAGAGCTGTTTTACAAATGGTTGGAGACTCATATGTATATTGGGCTTAAAGCCAATGCCTGTAGTGGTGCCATAGGTTTAGATAAAGAACAAGGACTGAAGCAGATTTTGAGAGCTTTTGTGTGATGATAAATTGTGTAGACTTAGGATATCCAAACCTTGTACGTTTTCCAATGCGTAGCTATCATTTGTTGTACTATAGAATCAATACATTTTGTAAAAAAAAAAGTGCTTGTAAAGGGGTATACACTTCTGGGTGAATTAATTCTGTGTTTTCCTGTTTACTGTAAAAAAGTTGGGATTTTTTGGTATCGTTTTCAATTTTGTTTTATACTTGCACACATTTCATGATAATGTTGTACTCTCATTTGATTTTGATTGGCTGTGTATAATCATGGAGATTTTATCTAGATTCTTTTACTATATTTTATATGTTATTCTGTTACATTGAAGTTAGATGTACCTCAAATCATTATAGTTACATTGGTAATATGGTGAGATTGCTATCATATCACTGTGTCATTTCCATTAAGTTCATCTAATTTCCAATGCAGATGTCTGGTCAGAAGTGGTTTGTTTGGTTCAGTTGCTGGGCCCTCCTTGGATATTGGTGCTTCATGTGAAGTGGAATAACTTAGGGTAGGTCCCTTTAGCTGGATTTGATCAGGGCAATAAAGAGAGATGTAATGCTTATGTTATTGCTCCTCTCTCTCAAGGTAAAATTTTGTGGTCTGAGATGGTATCAGGTTTGTTTTGTAGAAATACCACAGACCAATAACCTTAAAGGTATTGGGAATAAAGAGGTCTGCTTTTTTCAAAATTCTGTGTAGGTGTCATAGTATGGCGCCATTTGCTGGTTAGGAAGTCACCTGATTTGATTTTAGTGATGGTGTTCACTGTGTTTTTTTAGTCTTTGAAACCAGTGACTCCACAGGGACTTGGTTTTGGTAAATTTTTCACCAGTCTCTACTTCTGTGTACCAGAGTAGTATGTGATATCTGATAGCCAGGGGTTTGAAACTATTTTTTTAAGAATTCTGTACTGACTGGATTTCCGGATTATGAGGTCCTAGGCTATAGGAACTTTAGTATTTGCTGCTATTTACAATAAGTGACACAAAAGATTGGTAAAGACACCAATTTTGGAGATGGAGAGGAAAGGCTGAAGGGGAGGAGGAGGCCTTTATTTGAACATAACAATTCTTGTGTTGTTATGTTCAAAAGTCTTATCTAGTAAGTTTCCCATAGGAAGGTATTGGGAATGGAGACATATTTTTTTTTCAAAATTCCATGTAGGTGTCGTGGTATGGCACCATTTGCTTGTTAGGAAGTCATATGAGTTTATTTTACATGATTGTGTTCATTATGTTATTTTAGTCTTTGAAGCCAGTGACTCCATAGGGACTTGTTTTTTGATTAAATTTGCCACCAGACTCTACTTATTTGTCCCAGAGTAGTATGTGATATCTCATAGGCAGGGATTTGAAACTATTTTTTTAAGAATTCTGGACTGACTGGTTTCCTGGATGATGAGGTCTTAGGCTATGGGAACTTTACTGTCTGCTGATTTTTATAATAAGTAACGCAAAGAATTGGTAAAAACACCAATTTTGGAGATGGAGAGGAAAGGCTGATGGGGAGGAGGAGGCCTTTATTTGAAGATAACAATTCTTGTGTTGTTATGTTCAAAAGTCTTATCTAGTAAGTTTCCCATAGCTCGCTATCTTTTTTTCCAAATTCTTCATGTACCCACTATCTGACAAATATAATAGAAGTAGCATTATTTACTCACCTAATATTCCAAGAGCTGTTTTACAAATGGTTGGAGACTCATATGTATATTGGGCTTAAAGCCAATGCCTGTAGTGGTGCCATAGGTTTAGATAAAGAACCATGACTGAAGCAGATTTTGAGAGCTTTTGTGTGATGATAAATTGTGTAGACTTAGGATATCCAGACCTTGTACGTTTTCCAATGCGTAGCTATCATGTGTTGTACTATAGAATCAATACATTTTGTAAAAAAAAAAGTGCTTGTAAAGGGGTATACACTTCTGGGTGAATTAATTCTGTGTTTTCCTGTTTACTGTAAAAAAGTTGGGATTTTTTGGTATCGTTTTCAATTTTGTTTTATACTTGCACACATTTCATGATAATGTTGTACTCTCATTTGATTTTGATTGGCTGTGTATAATCATGGAGATTTTATCTAGATTCTTTTACTATATTTTATATGTTATTCTGTTACATTGAAGTTAGATGTACCTCAAATCATTATAGTTACATTGGTAATATGGTGAGATTGCTATCATATCACTGTGTCATTTCCATTAAGTTCATCTAATTTCCAATGCAGATGTCTGGTCAGAAGTGGTTTGTTTGGTTCAGTTGCTGGGCCCTCCTTGGATATTGGTGCTTCATGTGAAGTGGAATAACTTAGGGTAGGTCCCTTTAGCTGGATTTGATCAGGGCAATAAAGAGAGATGTAATGCTTATGTTATTGCTCCTCTCTCTCAAGGTAAAATTTTGTGGTCTGAGATGGTATCAGGTTTGTTTTGTAGAAATACCACAGACCAATAACCTTAAAGGTATTGGGAATAAAGAGGTCTGCTTTTTTCAAAATTCTGTGTAGGTGTCATAGTATGGCGCCATTTGCTGGTTAGGAAGTCACCTGATTTGATTTTAGTGATGGTGTTCACTGTGTTTTTTTAGTCTTTGAAACCAGTGACTCCACAGGGACTTGGTTTTGGTAAATTTTTCACCAGTCTCTACTTCTGTGTACCAGAGTAGTATGTGATATCTGATAGCCAGGGGTTTGAAACTATTTTTTTAAGAATTCTGTACTGACTGGATTTCCGGATTATGAGGTCCTAGGCTATAGGAACTTTAGTATTTGCTGCTATTTACAATAAGTGACACAAAAGATTGGTAAAGACACCAATTTTGGAGATGGAGAGGAAAGGCTGAAGGGGAGGAGTAGGCCTTTATTTGAACATAACAATTCTTGTGTTGTTATGTTCAAAAGTCTTATCTAGTAAGTTTCCCATAGGAAGGTATTGGGAATGGAGACATATTTTTTTTTCAAAATTCCATGTAGGTGTCGTGGTATGGCACCATTTGCTTGTTAGGAAGTCATATGAGTTTATTTTACATGATTGTGTTCATTATGTTATTTTAGTCTTTGAAGCCAGTGACTCCATAGGGACTTGTTTTTTGATTAAATTTGCCACCAGACTCTACTTATTTGTCCCAGAGTAGTATGTGATATCTCATAGGCAGGGATTTGAAACTATTTTTTTAAGAATTCTGGACTGACTGGTTTCCTGGATGATGAGGTCTTAGGCTATGGGAACTTTACTGTCTGCTGATTTTTATAATAAGTAACGCAAAGAATTGGTAAAGACACCAATTTTGGAGATGGAGAGGAAAGGCTGATGGGGAGGAGGAGGCCTTTATTTGAAGATAACAATTCTTGTGTTGTTATGTTCAAAAGTCTTATCTAGTAAGTTTCCCATAGCTCGCTATCTTTTTTTCCAAATTCTTCATGTACCCACTATCTGACAAATATAATAGAAGTAGCATTATTTACTCACCTAATATTCCAAGAGCTGTTTTACAAATGGTTGGAGACTCATATGTATATTGGGCTTAAAGCCAATGCCTGTAGTGGTGCCATAGGTTTAGATAAAGAACCATGACTGAAGCAGATTTTGAGAGCTTTTGTGTGATGATAAATTGTGTAGACTTAGGATATCCAGACCTTGTACGTTTTCCAATGCGTAGCTATCATGTGTTGTACTATAGAATCAATACATTTTGTAAAAAAAAAAGTGCTTGTAAATGGGTATACACTTCTGGGTGAATTAATTCTGTGTTTTCCTGTTTACTGTAAAAAAGTTGGGATTTTTTGGTATCGTTTTCAATTTTGTTTTATACTTGCACACATTTCATGATAATGTTGTACTCTCATTTGATTTTGATTGGCTGTGTATAATCATGGAGATTTTATCTAGATTCTTTTACTATATTTTATATGTTATTCTGTTACATTGAAGTTAGATGTACCTCAAATCATTATAGTTACATTGGTAATATGGTGAGATTGCTATCATATCACTGTGTCATTTCCATTATGTTCATCTAATTTCCAATGCAGATGTCTGGTCAGAAGTGGTTTGTTTGGTTCAGTTGCTGGGCCCTCCTTGGATATTGGTGCTTCATGTGAAGTGGAATAACTTAGGGTAGGTCCCTTTAGCTGGATTTGATCAGGGCAATAAAGAGAGATGTAATGCTTATGTTATTGCTCCTCTCTCTCAAGGTAAAATTGTGTGGTCTGAGATGGTATCAGGTTTGTTTTGTAGAAATACCACAGACCAATAACCTTAAAGGTATTGGGAATAAAGAGGTCTGCTTTTTTCAAAATTCTGTGTAGGTGTCATAGTATGGCGCCATTTGCTGGTTAGGAAGTCACCTGATTTGATTTTAGTGATGGTGTTCACTGTGTTTTTTTAGTCTTTGAAACCAGTGACTCCACAGGGACTTGGTTTTGGTAAATTTGTCACCAGTCTCTACTTCTGTGTACCAGAGTAGTATGTGATATCTGATAGCCAGGGGTTTGAAACTATTTTTTTAAGAATTCTGTACTGACTGGATTTCCGCATTATGAGGTCCTAGGCTATAGGAACTTTAGTATTTGCTGCTATTTACAATAAGTGACACAAAAGATTGGTAAAGACACCAATTTTGGAGATGGAGAGGAAAGGCTGAAGGGGAGGAGGAGGCCTTTATTTGAACATAACAATTCTTGTGTTGTTATGTTCAAAAGTCTTATCTAGTAAGTTTCCCATAGGAAGGTATTGGGAATGGAGACATATTTTTTTTTCAAATTTCCATGTAGGTGTCATGGTATGGCACCATTTGCTTGTTAGGAAGTCATATGCGTTTATTTTACATGATTGTGTTCATTATGTTATTTTAGTCTTTGAAGCCAGTGACTCCATAGGGACTTGTTTTTTGATTAAATTTGCCACCAGTCTCTACTTATTTGTCCCAGAGTAGTATGTGATATCTCATAGGCAGGGATTTGAAACTATTTTTTTAAGAATTCTGGACTGACTGGTTTCCTGGATGATGAGGTCTTAGGCTATGGGAACTTTACTGTCTGCTGATTTTTATAATAAGTAACGCAAAGAATTGGTAAAGACACCAATTTTGGAGATGGAGAGGAAAGGCTGAAGGGGAGGAGGAGGCCTTTATTTGAAGATAACAATTCTTGTGTTGTTATGTTCAAAAGTCTTATCTAGTAAGTTTCCCATAGCTCGCTATCTTTTTTTCCAAATTCTTCATGTACCCACTATCTGACAAATATAATAGAAGTAGCATTATTTACTCACCTAATATACCAAGAGCTGTTTTACAAATCGTTGGAGACTCATATGTATATTGGGCTTAAAGCCAATGCCTGTAGTGGTGCCATAGGTTTAGATAAAGAACAAGGACTGAAGCAGATTTTGAGAGCTTTTGTGTGATGATAAATTGTGTAGACTTAGGATATCCAAACCTTGTACGTTTTCCAATGCGTAGCTATCATTTGTTGTACTATAGAATCAATACATTTTGTAAAAAAAAAAGTGCTTGTAAAGGGGTATACACTTCTGGGTGAATTAATTCTGTGTTTTCCTGTTTACTGTAAAAAAGTTGGGATTTTTTGGTATCGTTTTCAATTTTGTTTTATACTTGCACACATTTCATGATAATGTTGTACTCTCATTTGATTTTGATTGGCTGTGTATAATCATGGAGATTTTATCTAGATTCTTTTACTATATTTTATATGTTATTCTGTTACATTGAAGTTAGATGTACCTCAAATCATTATAGTTACATTGGTAATATGGTGAGATTGCTATCATATCACTGTGTCATTTCCATTAAGTTCATCTAATTTCCAATGCAGATGTCTGGTCAGAAGTGGTTTGTTTGGTTCAGTTGCTGGGCCCTCCTTGGATATTGGTGCTTCATGTGAAGTGGAATAACTTAGGGTAGGTCCCTTTAGCTGGATTTGATCAGGGCAATAAAGAGAGATGTAATGCTTATGTTATTGCTCCTCTCTCTCAAGGTAAAATTTTGTGGTCTGAGATGGTATCAGGTTTGTTTTGTAGAAATACCACAGACCAATAACCTTAAAGGTATTGGGAATAAAGAGGTCTGCTTTTTTCAAAATTCTGTGTAGGTGTCATAGTATGGCGCCATTTGCTGGTTAGGAAGTCACCTGATTTGATTTTAGTGATGGTGTTCACTGTGTTTTTTTAGTCTTTGAAACCAGTGACTCCACAGGGACTTGGTTTTGGTAAATTTTTCACCAGTCTCTACTTCTGTGTACCAGAGTAGTATGTGATATCTGATAGCCAGGGGTTTGAAACTATTTTTTTAAGAATTCTGTACTGACTGGATTTCCGGATTATGAGGTCCTAGGCTATAGGAACTTTAGTATTTGCTGCTATTTACAATAAGTGACACAAAAGATTGGTAAAGACACCAATTTTGGAGATGGAGAGGAAAGGCTGAAGGGGAGGAGGAGGCCTTTATTTGAACATAACAATTCTTGTGTTGTTATGTTCAAAAGTCTTATCTAGTAAGTTTCCCATAGGAAGGTATTGGGAATGGAGACATATTTTTTTTTCAAAATTCCATGTAGGTGTCGTGGTATGGCACCATTTGCTTGTTAGGAAGTCATATGAGTTTATTTTACATGATTGTGTTCATTATGTTATTTTAGTCTTTGAAGCCAGTGACTCCATAGGGACTTGTTTTTTGATTAAATTTGCCACCAGACTCTACTTATTTGTCCCAGAGTAGTATGTGATATCTCATAGGCAGGGATTTGAAACTATTTTTTTAAGAATTCTGGACTGACTGGTTTCCTGGATGATGAGGTCTTAGGCTATGGGAACTTTACTGTCTGCTGATTTTTATAATAAGTAACGCAAAGAATTGGTAAAAACACCAATTTTGGAGATGGAGAGGAAAGGCTGATGGGGAGGAGGAGGCCTTTATTTGAAGATAACAATTCTTGTGTTGTTATGTTCAAAAGTCTTATCTAGTAAGTTTCCCATAGCTCGCTATCTTTTTTTCCAAATTCTTCATGTACCCACTATCTGACAAATATAATAGAAGTAGCATTATTTACTCACCTAATATTCCAAGAGCTGTTTTACAAATGGTTGGAGACTCATATGTATATTGGGCTTAAAGCCAATGCCTGTAGTGGTGCCATAGGTTTAGATAAAGAACCATGACTGAAGCAGATTTTGAGAGCTTTTGTGTGATGATAAATTGTGTAGACTTAGGATATCCAGACCTTGTACGTTTTCCAATGCGTAGCTATCATGTGTTGTACTATAGAATCAATACATTTTGTAAAAAAAAAAGTGCTTGTAAAGGGGTATACACTTCTGGGTGAATTAATTCTGTGTTTTCCTGTTTACTGTAAAAAAGTTGGGATTTTTTGGTATCGTTTTCAATTTTGTTTTATACTTGCACACATTTCATGATAATGTTGTACTCTCATTTGATTTTGATTGGCTGTGTATAATCATGGAGATTTTATCTAGATTCTTTTACTATATTTTATATGTTATTCTGTTACATTGAAGTTAGATGTACCTCAAATCATTATAGTTACATTGGTAATATGGTGAGATTGCTATCATATCACTGTGTCATTTCCATTATGTTCATCTAATTTCCAATGCAGATGTCTGGTCAGAAGTGGTTTGTTTGGTTCAGTTGCTGGGCCCTCCTTGGATATTGGTGCTTCATGTGAAGTGGAATAACTTAGGGTAGGTCCCTTTAGCTGGATTTGATCAGGGCAATAAAGAGAGATGTAATGCTTATGTTATTGCTCCTCTCTCTCAAGGTAAAATTGTGTGGTCTAAGATGGTATCAGGTTTGTTTTGTAGAAATACCACAGACCAATAACCTTAAAGGTATTGGGAATAAAGAGGTCTGCTTTTTTCAAAATTCTGTGTAGGTGTCATAGTATGGCGCCATTTGCTGGTTAGGAAGTCACCTGATTTGATTTTAGTGATGGTGTTCACTGTGTTTTTTTAGTCTTTGAAACCAGTGACTCCACAGGGACTTGGTTTTGGTAAATTTGTCACCAGTCTCTACTTCTGTGTACCAGAGTAGTATGTGATATCTGATAGCCAGGGGTTTGAAACTATTTTTTTAAGAATTCTGTACTGACTGGATTTCCGCATTATGAGGTCCTAGGCTATAGGAACTTTAGTATTTGCTGCTATTTACAATAAGTGACACAAAAGATTGGTAAAGACACCAATTTTGGAGATGGAGAGGAAAGGCTGAAGGGGAGGAGGAGGCCTTTATTTGAACATAACAATTCTTGTGTTGTTATGTTCAAAAGTCTTATCTAGTAAGTTTCCCATAGGAAGGTATTGGGAATGGAGACATATTTTTTTTTTCAAAATTCCATGTAGGTGTCATGGTATGGCACCATTTGCTTGTTAGGAAGTCATATGAGTTTATTTTACATGATTGTGTTCATTATGTTATTTTAGTCTTTGAAGCCAGTGACTCCATAGGGACTTGTTTTTTGATTAAATTTGCCACCAGTCTCTACTTATTTGTCCCAGAGTAGTATGTGATATCTCATAGGCAGGGATTTGAAACTATTTTTTTAAGAATTCTGGACTGACTGGTTTCCTGGATGATGAGGTCTTAGGCTATGGGAACTTCACTGTCTGCTGATTTTTATAATAAGTAACGCAAAGAATTGGTAAAGACACCAATTTTGGAGATGGAGAGGAAAGGCTGATGGGGAGGAGGAGGCCTTTATTTGAAGATAACAATTCTTGTGTTGTTATGTTCAAAAGTCTTATCTAGTAAGTTTCCCATAGCTCGCTATCTTTTTTTCCAAATTCTTCATGTACCCACTATCTGACAAATATAATAGAAGTAGCATTATTTACTCACCTAATATTCCAAGAGCTGTTTTACAAATGGTTGGAGACTCATATGTATATTGGGCTTAAAGCCAATGCCTGTAGTGGTGCCATAGGTTTAGATAAAGAACCATGACTGAAGCAGATTTTGAGAGCTTTTGTGTGATGATAAATTGTGTAGACTTAGGATATCCAGACCTTGTACGTTTTCCAATGCGTAGCTATCATGTGTTGTACTATAGAATCAATACATTTTGTAAAAAAAAAAGTGCTTGTAAATGGGTATACACTTCTGGGTGAATTAATTCTGTGTTTTCCTGTTTACTGTAAAAAAGTTGGGATTTTTTGGTATCGTTTTCAATTTTGTTTTATACTTGCACACATTTCATGATAATGTTGTACTCTCATTTGATTTTGATTGGCTGTGTATAATCATGGAGATTTTATCTAGATTCTTTTACTATATTTTATATGTTATTCTGTTACATTGAAGTTAGATGTACCTCAAATCATTATAGTTACATTGGTAATATGGTGAGATTGCTATCATATCACTGTGTCATTTCCATTATGTTCATCTAATTTCCAATGCAGATGTCTGGTCAGAAGTGGTTTGTTTGGTTCAGTTGCTGGGCCCTCCTTGGATATTGGTGCTTCATGTGAAGTGGAATAACTTAGGGTAGGTCCCTTTAGCTGGATTTGATCAGGGCAATAAAGAGAGATGTAATGCTTATGTTATTGCTCCTCTCTCTCAAGGTAAAATTGTGTGGTCTGAGATGGTATCAGGTTTGTTTTGTAGAAATACCACAGACCAATAACCTTAAAGGTATTGGGAATAAAGAGGTCTGCTTTTTTCAAAATTCTGTGTAGGTGTCATAGTATGGCGCCATTTGCTGGTTAGGAAGTCACCTGATTTGATTTTAGTGATGGTGTTCACTGTGTTTTTTTAGTCTTTGAAACCAGTGACTCCACAGGGACTTGGTTTTGGTAAATTTGTCACCAGTCTCTACTTCTGTGTACCAGAGTAGTATGTGATATCTGATAGCCAGGGGTTTGAAACTATTTTTTTAAGAATTCTGTACTGACTGGATTTCCGCATTATGAGGTCCTAGGCTATAGGAACTTTAGTATTTGCTGCTATTTACAATAAGTGACACAAAAGATTGGTAAAGACACCAATTTTGGAGATGGAGAGGAAAGGCTGAAGGGGAGGAGGAGGCCTTTATTTGAACATAACAATTCTTGTGTTGTTATGTTCAAAAGTCTTATCTAGTAAGTTTCCCATAGGAAGGTATTGGGAATGGAGACATATTTTTTTTTCAAATTTCCATGTAGGTGTCATGGTATGGCACCATTTGCTTGTTAGGAAGTCATATGAGTTTATTTTACATGATTGTGTTCATTATGTTATTTTAGTCTTTGAAGCCAGTGACTCCATAGGGACTTGTTTTTTTATTAAATTTGCCACCAGTCTCTACTTATTTGTCCCAGAGTAGTATGTGATATCTCATAGGCAGGGATTTGAAACTATTTTTTTAAGAATTCTGGACTGACTGGTTTCCTGGATGATGAGGTCTTAGGCTATGGGAACTTTACTGTCTGCTGATTTTTATAATAAGTAACGCAAAGAATTGGTAAAGACACCAATTTTGGAGATGGAGAGGAAAGGCTGAAGGGGAGGAGGAGGCCTTTATTTGAAGATAACAATTCTTGTGTTGTTATGTTCAAAAGTCTTATCTAGTAAGTTTCCCATAGCTCGCTATCTTTTTTTCCAAATTCTTCATGTACCCACTATCTGACAAATATAATAGAAGTAGCATTATTTACTCACCTAATATACCAAGAGCTGTTTTACAAATGGTTGGAGACTCATATGTATATTGGGCTTAAAGCCAATGCCTGTAGTGGTGCCATAGGTTTAGATAAAGAACAAGGACTGAAGCAGATTTTGAGAGCTTTTGTGTGATGATAAATTGTGTAGACTTAGGATATCCAAACCTTGTACGTTTTCCAATGCGTAGCTATCATTTGTTGTACTATAGAATCAATACATTTTGTAAAAAAAAAAGTGCTTGTAAAGGGGTATACACTTCTGGGTGAATTAATTCTGTGTTTTCCTGTTTACTGTAAAAAAGTTGGGATTTTTTGGTATCGTTTTCAATTTTGTTTTATACTTGCACACATTTCATGATAATGTTGTACTCTCATTTGATTTTGATTGGCTGTGTATAATCATGGAGATTTTATCTAGATTCTTTTACTATATTTTATATGTTATTCTGTTACATTGAAGTTAGATGTACCTCAAATCATTATAGTTACATTGGTAATATGGTGAGATTGCTATCATATCACTGTGTCATTTCCATTAAGTTCATCTAATTTCCAATGCAGATGTCTGGTCAGAAGTGGTTTGTTTGGTTCAGTTGCTGGGCCCTCCTTGGATATTGGTGCTTCATGTGAAGTGGAATAACTTAGGGTAGGTCCCTTTAGCTGGATTTGATCAGGGCAATAAAGAGAGATGTAATGCTTATGTTATTGCTCCTCTCTCTCAAGGTAAAATTTTGTGGTCTGAGATGGTATCAGGTTTGTTTTGTAGAAATACCACAGACCAATAACCTTAAAGGTATTGGGAATAAAGAGGTCTGCTTTTTTCAAAATTCTGTGTAGGTGTCATAGTATGGCGCCATTTGCTGGTTAGGAAGTCACCTGATTTGATTTTAGTGATGGTGTTCACTGTGTTTTTTTAGTCTTTGAAACCAGTGACTCCACAGGGACTTGGTTTTGGTAAATTTTTCACCAGTCTCTACTTCTGTGTACCAGAGTAGTATGTGATATCTGATAGCCAGGGGTTTGAAACTATTTTTTTAAGAATTCTGTACTGACTGGATTTCCGGATTATGAGGTCCTAGGCTATAGGAACTTTAGTATTTGCTGCTATTTACAATAAGTGACACAAAAGATTGGTAAAGACACCAATTTTGGAGATGGAGAGGAAAGGCTGAAGGGGAGGAGGAGGCCTTTATTTGAACATAACAATTCTTGTGTTGTTATGTTCAAAAGTCTTATCTAGTAAGTTTCCCATAGGAAGGTATTGGGAATGGAGACATATTTTTTTTTCAAAATTCCATGTAGGTGTCGTGGTATGGCACCATTTGCTTGTTAGGAAGTCATATGAGTTTATTTTACATGATTGTGTTCATTATGTTATTTTAGTCTTTGAAGCCAGTGACTCCATAGGGACTTGTTTTTTGATTAAATTTGCCACCAGACTCTACTTATTTGTCCCAGAGTAGTATGTGATATCTCATAGGCAGGGATTTGAAACTATTTTTTTAAGAATTCTGGACTGACTGGTTTCCTGGATGATGAGGTCTTAGGCTATGGGAACTTTACTGTCTGCTGATTTTTATAATAAGTAACGCAAAGAATTGGTAAAAACACCAATTTTGGAGATGGAGAGGAAAGGCTGATGGGGAGGAGGAGGCCTTTATTTGAAGATAACAATTCTTGTGTTGTTATGTTCAAAAGTCTTATCTAGTAAGTTTCCCATAGCTCGCTATCTTTTTTTCCAAATTCTTCATGTACCCACTATCTGACAAATATAATAGAAGTAGCATTATTTACTCACCTAATATTCCAAGAGCTGTTTTACAAATGGTTGGAGACTCATATGTATATTGGGCTTAAAGCCAATGCCTGTAGTGGTGCCATAGGTTTAGATAAAGAACCATGACTGAAGCAGATTTTGAGAGCTTTTGTGTGATGATAAATTGTGTAGACTTAGGATATCCAGACCTTGTACGTTTTCCAATGCGTAGCTATCATGTGTTGTACTATAGAATCAATACATTTTGTAAAAAAAAAAGTGCTTGTAAAGGGGTATACACTTCTGGGTGAATTAATTCTGTGTTTTCCTGTTTACTGTAAAAAAGTTGGGATTTTTTGGTATCGTTTTCAATTTTGTTTTATACTTGCACACATTTCATGATAATGTTGTACTCTCATTTGATTTTGATTGGCTGTGTATAATCATGGAGATTTTATCTAGATTCTTTTACTATATTTTATATGTTATTCTGTTACATTGAAGTTAGATGTACCTCAAATCATTATAGTTACATTGGTAATATGGTGAGATTGCTATCATATCACTGTGTCATTTCCATTAAGTTCATCTAATTTCCAATGCAGATGTCTGGTCAGAAGTGGTTTGTTTGGTTCAGTTGCTGGGCCCTCCTTGGATATTGGTGCTTCATGTGAAGTGGAATAACTTAGGGTAGGTCCCTTTAGCTGGATTTGATCAGGGCAATAAAGAGAGATGTAATGCTTATGTTATTGCTCCTCTCTCTCAAGGTAAAATTTTGTGGTCTGAGATGGTATCAGGTTTGTTTTGTAGAAATACCACAGACCAATAACCTTAAAGGTATTGGGAATAAAGAGGTCTGCTTTTTTCAAAATTCTGTGTAGGTGTCATAGTATGGCGCCATTTGCTGGTTAGGAAGTCACCTGATTTGATTTTAGTGATGGTGTTCACTGTGTTTTTTTAGTCTTTGAAACCAGTGACTCCACAGGGACTTGGTTTTGGTAAATTTTTCACCAGTCTCTACTTCTGTGTACCAGAGTAGTATGTGATATCTGATAGCCAGGGGTTTGAAACTATTTTTTTAAGAATTCTGTACTGACTGGATTTCCGGATTATGAGGTCCTAGGCTATAGGAACTTTAGTATTTGCTGCTATTTACAATAAGTGACACAAAAGATTGGTAAAGACACCAATTTTGGAGATGGAGAGGAAAGGCTGAAGGGGAGGAGTAGGCCTTTATTTGAACATAACAATTCTTGTGTTGTTATGTTCAAAAGTCTTATCTAGTAAGTTTCCCATAGGAAGGTATTGGGAATGGAGACATATTTTTTTTTCAAAATTCCATGTAGGTGTCGTGGTATGGCACCATTTGCTTGTTAGGAAGTCATATGAGTTTATTTTACATGATTGTGTTCATTATGTTATTTTAGTCTTTGAAGCCAGTGACTCCATAGGGACTTGTTTTTTGATTAAATTTGCCACCAGACTCTACTTATTTGTCCCAGAGTAGTATGTGATATCTCATAGGCAGGGATTTGAAACTATTTTTTTAAGAATTCTGGACTGACTGGTTTCCTGGATGATGAGGTCTTAGGCTATGGGAACTTTACTGTCTGCTGATTTTTATAATAAGTAACGCAAAGAATTGGTAAAGACACCAATTTTGGAGATGGAGAGGAAAGGCTGATGGGGAGGAGGAGGCCTTTATTTGAAGATAACAATTCTTGTGTTGTTATGTTCAAAAGTCTTATCTAGTAAGTTTCCCATAGCTCGCTATCTTTTTTTCCAAATTCTTCATGTACCCACTATCTGACAAATATAATAGAAGTAGCATTATTTACTCACCTAATATTCCAAGAGCTGTTTTACAAATGGTTGGAGACTCATATGTATATTGGGCTTAAAGCCAATGCCTGTAGTGGTGCCATAGGTTTAGATAAAGAACCATGACTGAAGCAGATTTTGAGAGCTTTTGTGTGATGATAAATTGTGTAGACTTAGGATATCCAGACCTTGTACGTTTTCCAATGCGTAGCTATCATGTGTTGTACTATAGAATCAATACATTTTGTAAAAAAAAAAGTGCTTGTAAATGGGTATACACTTCTGGGTGAATTAATTCTGTGTTTTCCTGTTTACTGTAAAAAAGTTGGGATTTTTTGGTATCGTTTTCAATTTTGTTTTATACTTGCACACATTTCATGATAATGTTGTACTCTCATTTGATTTTGATTGGCTGTGTATAATCATGGAGATTTTATCTAGATTCTTTTACTATATTTTATATGTTATTCTGTTACATTGAAGTTAGATGTACCTCAAATCATTATAGTTACATTGGTAATATGGTGAGATTGCTATCATATCACTGTGTCATTTCCATTATGTTCATCTAATTTCCAATGCAGATGTCTGGTCAGAAGTGGTTTGTTTGGTTCAGTTGCTGGGCCCTCCTTGGATATTGGTGCTTCATGTGAAGTGGAATAACTTAGGGTAGGTCCCTTTAGCTGGATTTGATCAGGGCAATAAAGAGAGATGTAATGCTTATGTTATTGCTCCTCTCTCTCAAGGTAAAATTGTGTGGTCTGAGATGGTATCAGGTTTGTTTTGTAGAAATACCACAGACCAATAACCTTAAAGGTATTGGGAATAAAGAGGTCTGCTTTTTTCAAAATTCTGTGTAGGTGTCATAGTATGGCGCCATTTGCTGGTTAGGAAGTCACCTGATTTGATTTTAGTGATGGTGTTCACTGTGTTTTTTTAGTCTTTGAAACCAGTGACTCCACAGGGACTTGGTTTTGGTAAATTTGTCACCAGTCTCTACTTCTGTGTACCAGAGTAGTATGTGATATCTGATAGCCAGGGGTTTGAAACTATTTTTTTAAGAATTCTGTACTGACTGGATTTCCGCATTATGAGGTCCTAGGCTATAGGAACTTTAGTATTTGCTGCTATTTACAATAAGTGACACAAAAGATTGGTAAAGACACCAATTTTGGAGATGGAGAGGAAAGGCTGAAGGGGAGGAGGAGGCCTTTATTTGAACATAACAATTCTTGTGTTGTTATGTTCAAAAGTCTTATCTAGTAAGTTTCCCATAGGAAGGTATTGGGAATGGAGACATATTTTTTTTTCAAATTTCCATGTAGGTGTCATGGTATGGCACCATTTGCTTGTTAGGAAGTCATATGCGTTTATTTTACATGATTGTGTTCATTATGTTATTTTAGTCTTTGAAGCCAGTGACTCCATAGGGACTTGTTTTTTGATTAAATTTGCCACCAGTCTCTACTTATTTGTCCCAGAGTAGTATGTGATATCTCATAGGCAGGGATTTGAAACTATTTTTTTAAGAATTCTGGACTGACTGGTTTCCTGGATGATGAGGTCTTAGGCTATGGGAACTTTACTGTCTGCTGATTTTTATAATAAGTAACGCAAAGAATTGGTAAAGACACCAATTTTGGAGATGGAGAGGAAAGGCTGAAGGGGAGGAGGAGGCCTTTATTTGAAGATAACAATTCTTGTGTTGTTATGTTCAAAAGTCTTATCTAGTAAGTTTCCCATAGCTCGCTATCTTTTTTTCCAAATTCTTCATGTACCCACTATCTGACAAATATAATAGAAGTAGCATTATTTACTCACCTAATATACCAAGAGCTGTTTTACAAATGGTTGGAGACTCATATGTATATTGGGCTTAAAGCCAATGCCTGTAGTGGTGCCATAGGTTTAGATAAAGAACAAGGACTGAAGCAGATTTTGAGAGCTTTTGTGTGATGATAAATTGTGTAGACTTAGGATATCCAAACCTTGTACGTTTTCCAATGCGTAGCTATCATTTGTTGTACTATAGAATCAATACATTTTGTAAAAAAAAAAGTGCTTGTAAAGGGGTATACACTTCTGGGTGAATTAATTCTGTGTTTTCCTGTTTACTGTAAAAAAGTTGGGATTTTTTGGTATCGTTTTCAATTTTGTTTTATACTTGCACACATTTCATGATAATGTTGTACTCTCATTTGATTTTGATTGGCTGTGTATAATCATGGAGATTTTATCTAGATTCTTTTACTATATTTTATATGTTATTCTGTTACATTGAAGTTAGATGTACCTCAAATCATTATAGTTACATTGGTAATATGGTGAGATTGCTATCATATCACTGTGTCATTTCCATTAAGTTCATCTAATTTCCAATGCAGATGTCTGGTCAGAAGTGGTTTGTTTGGTTCAGTTGCTGGGCCCTCCTTGGATATTGGTGCTTCATGTGAAGTGGAATAACTTAGGGTAGGTCCCTTTAGCTGGATTTGATCAGGGCAATAAAGAGAGATGTAATGCTTATGTTATTGCTCCTCTCTCTCAAGGTAAAATTTTGTGGTCTGAGATGGTATCAGGTTTGTTTTGTAGAAATACCACAGACCAATAACCTTAAAGGTATTGGGAATAAAGAGGTCTGCTTTTTTCAAAATTCTGTGTAGGTGTCATAGTATGGCGCCATTTGCTGGTTAGGAAGTCACCTGATTTGATTTTAGTGATGGTGTTCACTGTGTTTTTTTAGTCTTTGAAACCAGTGACTCCACAGGGACTTGGTTTTGGTAAATTTTTCACCAGTCTCTACTTCTGTGTACCAGAGTAGTATGTGATATCTGATAGCCAGGGGTTTGAAACTATTTTTTTAAGAATTCTGTACTGACTGGATTTCCGCATTATGAGGTCCTAGGCTATAGGAACTTTAGTATTTGCTGCTATTTACAATAAGTGACACAAAAGATTGGTAAAGACACCAATTTTGGAGATGGAGAGGAAAGGCTGAAGGGGAGGAGGAGGCCTTTATTTGAACATAACAATTCTTGTGTTGTTATGTTCAAAAGTCTTATCTAGTAAGTTTCCCATAGGAAGGTATTGGGAATGGAGACATATTTTTTTTTCAAATTTCCATGTAGGTGTCATGGTATGGCACCATTTGCTTGTTAGGAAGTCATATGCGTTTATTTTACATGATTGTGTTCATTATGTTATTTTAGTCTTTGAAGCCAGTGACTCCATAGGGACTTGTTTTTTGATTAAATTTGCCACCAGTCTCTACTTATTTGTCCCAGAGTAGTATGTGATATCTCATAGGCAGGGATTTGAAACTATTTTTTTAAGAATTCTGGACTGACTGGTTTCCTGGATGATGAGGTCTTAGGCTATGGGAACTTTACTGTCTGCTGATTTTTATAATAAGTAACGCAAAGAATTGGTAAAGACACCAATTTTGGAGATGGAGAGGAAAGGCTGAAGGGGAGGAGGAGGCCTTTATTTGAAGATAACAATTCTTGTGTTGTTATGTTCAAAAGTCTTATCTAGTAAGTTTCCCATAGCTCGCTATCTTTTTTTCCAAATTCTTCATGTACCCACTATCTGACAAATATAATAGAAGTAGCATTATTTACTCACCTAATATACCAAGAGCTGTTTTACAAATCGTTGGAGACTCATATGTATATTGGGCTTAAAGCCAATGCCTGTAGTGGTGCCATAGGTTTAGATAAAGAACAAGGACTGAAGCAGATTTTGAGAGCTTTTGTGTGATGATAAATTGTGTAGACTTAGGATATCCAAACCTTGTACGTTTTCCAATGCGTAGCTATCATTTGTTGTACTATAGAATCAATACATTTTGTAAAAAAAAAAGTGCTTGTAAAGGGGTATACACTTCTGGGTGAATTAATTCTGTGTTTTCCTGTTTACTGTAAAAAAGTTGGGATTTTTTGGTATCGTTTTCAATTTTGTTTTATACTTGCACACATTTCATGATAATGTTGTACTCTCATTTGATTTTGATTGGCTGTGTATAATCATGGAGATTTTATCTAGATTCTTTTACTATATTTTATATGTTATTCTGTTACATTGAAGTTAGATGTACCTCAAATCATTATAGTTACATTGGTAATATGGTGAGATTGCTATCATATCACTGTGTCATTTCCATTAAGTTCATCTAATTTCCAATGCAGATGTCTGGTCAGAAGTGGTTTGTTTGGTTCAGTTGCTGGGCCCTCCTTGGATATTGGTGCTTCATGTGAAGTGGAATAACTTAGGGTAGGTCCCTTTAGCTGGATTTGATCAGGGCAATAAAGAGAGATGTAATGCTTATGTTATTGCTCCTCTCTCTCAAGGTAAAATTTTGTGGTCTGAGATGGTATCAGGTTTGTTTTGTAGAAATACCACAGACCAATAACCTTAAAGGTATTGGGAATAAAGAGGTCTGCTTTTTTCAAAATTCTGTGTAGGTGTCATAGTATGGCGCCATTTGCTGGTTAGGAAGTCACCTGATTTGATTTTAGTGATGGTGTTCACTGTGTTTTTTTAGTCTTTGAAACCAGTGACTCCACAGGGACTTGGTTTTGGTAAATTTTTCACCAGTCTCTACTTCTGTGTACCAGAGTAGTATGTGATATCTGATAGCCAGGGGTTTGAAACTATTTTTTTAAGAATTCTGTACTGACTGGATTTCCGGATTATGAGGTCCTAGGCTATAGGAACTTTAGTATTTGCTGCTATTTACAATAAGTGACACAAAAGATTGGTAAAGACACCAATTTTGGAGATGGAGAGGAAAGGCTGAAGGGGAGGAGGAGGCCTTTATTTGAACATAACAATTCTTGTGTTGTTATGTTCAAAAGTCTTATCTAGTAAGTTTCCCATAGGAAGGTATTGGGAATGGAGACATATTTTTTTTTCAAAATTCCATGTAGGTGTCGTGGTATGGCACCATTTGCTTGTTAGGAAGTCATATGAGTTTATTTTACATGATTGTGTTCATTATGTTATTTTAGTCTTTGAAGCCAGTGACTCCATAGGGACTTGTTTTTTGATTAAATTTGCCACCAGACTCTACTTATTTGTCCCAGAGTAGTATGTGATATCTCATAGGCAGGGATTTGAAACTATTTTTTTAAGAATTCTGGACTGACTGGTTTCCTGGATGATGAGGTCTTAGGCTATGGGAACTTTACTGTCTGCTGATTTTTATAATAAGTAACGCAAAGAATTGGTAAAAACACCAATTTTGGAGATGGAGAGGAAAGGCTGATGGGGAGGAGGAGGCCTTTATTTGAAGATAACAATTCTTGTGTTGTTATGTTCAAAAGTCTTATCTAGTAAGTTTCCCATAGCTCGCTATCTTTTTTTCCAAATTCTTCATGTACCCACTATCTGACAAATATAATAGAAGTAGCATTATTTACTCACCTAATATTCCAAGAGCTGTTTTACAAATGGTTGGAGACTCATATGTATATTGGGCTTAAAGCCAATGCCTGTAGTGGTGCCATAGGTTTAGATAAAGAACCATGACTGAAGCAGATTTTGAGAGCTTTTGTGTGATGATAAATTGTGTAGACTTAGGATATCCAGACCTTGTACGTTTTCCAATGCGTAGCTATCATGTGTTGTACTATAGAATCAATACATTTTGTAAAAAAAAAAGTGCTTGTAAAGGGGTATACACTTCTGGGTGAATTAATTCTGTGTTTTCCTGTTTACTGTAAAAAAGTTGGGATTTTTTGGTATCGTTTTCAATTTTGTTTTATACTTGCACACATTTCATGATAATGTTGTACTCTCATTTGATTTTGATTGGCTGTGTATAATCATGGAGATTTTATCTAGATTCTTTTACTATATTTTATATGTTATTCTGTTACATTGAAGTTAGATGTACCTCAAATCATTATAGTTACATTGGTAATATGGTGAGATTGCTATCATATCACTGTGTCATTTCCATTATGTTCATCTAATTTCCAATGCAGATGTCTGGTCAGAAGTGGTTTGTTTGGTTCAGTTGCTGGGCCCTCCTTGGATATTGGTGCTTCATGTGAAGTGGAATAACTTAGGGTAGGTCCCTTTAGCTGGATTTGATCAGGGCAATAAAGAGAGATGTAATGCTTATGTTATTGCTCCTCTCTCTCAAGGTAAAATTGTGTGGTCTAAGATGGTATCAGGTTTGTTTTGTAGAAATACCACAGACCAATAACCTTAAAGGTATTGGGAATAAAGAGGTCTGCTTTTTTCAAAATTCTGTGTAGGTGTCATAGTATGGCGCCATTTGCTGGTTAGGAAGTCACCTGATTTGATTTTAGTGATGGTGTTCACTGTGTTTTTTTAGTCTTTGAAACCAGTGACTCCACAGGGACTTGGTTTTGGTAAATTTGTCACCAGTCTCTACTTCTGTGTACCAGAGTAGTATGTGATATCTGATAGCCAGGGGTTTGAAACTATTTTTTTAAGAATTCTGTACTGACTGGATTTCCGCATTATGAGGTCCTAGGCTATAGGAACTTTAGTATTTGCTGCTATTTACAATAAGTGACACAAAAGATTGGTAAAGACACCAATTTTGGAGATGGAGAGGAAAGGCTGAAGGGGAGGAGGAGGCCTTTATTTGAACATAACAATTCTTGTGTTGTTATGTTCAAAAGTCTTATCTAGTAAGTTTCCCATAGGAAGGTATTGGGAATGGAGACATATTTTTTTTTTCAAAATTCCATGTAGGTGTCATGGTATGGCACCATTTGCTTGTTAGGAAGTCATATGAGTTTATTTTACATGATTGTGTTCATTATGTTATTTTAGTCTTTGAAGCCAGTGACTCCATAGGGACTTGTTTTTTGATTAAATTTGCCACCAGTCTCTACTTATTTGTCCCAGAGTAGTATGTGATATCTCATAGGCAGGGATTTGAAACTATTTTTTTAAGAATTCTGGACTGACTGGTTTCCTGGATGATGAGGTCTTAGGCTATGGGAACTTTACTGTCTGCTGATTTTTATAATAAGTAACGCAAAGAATTGGTAAAGACACCAATTTTGGAGATGGAGAGGAAAGGCTGATGGGGAGGAGGAGGCCTTTATTTGAAGATAACAATTCTTGTGTTGTTATGTTCAAAAGTCTTATCTAGTAAGTTTCCCATAGCTCGCTATCTTTTTTTCCAAATTCTTCATGTACCCACTATCTGACAAATATAATAGAAGTAGCATTATTTACTCACCTAATATTCCAAGAGCTGTTTTACAAATGGTTGGAGACTCATATGTATATTGGGCTTAAAGCCAATGCCTGTAGTGGTGCCATAGGTTTAGATAAAGAACCATGACTGAAGCAGATTTTGAGAGCTTTTGTGTGATGATAAATTGTGTAGACTTAGGATATCCAGACCTTGTACGTTTTCCAATGCGTAGCTATCATGTGTTGTACTATAGAATCAATACATTTTGTAAAAAATAAAGTGCTTGTAAATGGGTATACACTTCTGGGTGAATTAATTCTGTGTTTTCCTGTTTACTGTAAAAAAGTTGGGATTTTTTGGTATCGTTTTCAATTTTGTTTTATACTTGCACACATTTCATGATAATGTTGTACTCTCATTTGATTTTGATTGGCTGTGTATAATCATGGAGATTTTATCTAGATTCTTTTACTATATTTTATATGTTATTCTGTTACATTGAAGTTAGATGTACCTCAAATCATTATAGTTACATTGGTAATATGGTGAGATTGCTATCATATCACTGTGTCATTTCCATTATGTTCATCTAATTTCCAATGCAGATGTCTGGTCAGAAGTGGTTTGTTTGGTTCAGTTGCTGGGCCCTCCTTGGATATTGGTGCTTCATGTGAAGTGGAATAACTTAGGGTAGGTCCCTTTAGCTGGATTTGATCAGGGCAATAAAGAGAGATGTAATGCTTATGTTATTGCTCCTCTCTCTCAAGGTAAAATTGTGTGGTCTGAGATGGTATCAGGTTTGTTTTGTAGAAATACCACAGACCAATAACCTTAAAGGTATTGGGAATAAAGAGGTCTGCTTTTTTCAAAATTCTGTGTAGGTGTCATAGTATGGCGCCATTTGCTGGTTAGGAAGTCACCTGATTTGATTTTAGTGATGGTGTTCACTGTGTTTTTTTAGTCTTTGAAACCAGTGACTCCACAGGGACTTGGTTTTGGTAAATTTGTCACCAGTCTCTACTTCTGTGTACCAGAGTAGTATGTGATATCTGATAGCCAGGGGTTTGAAACTATTTTTTTAAGAATTCTGTACTGACTGGATTTCCGCATTATGAGGTCCTAGGCTATAGGAACTTTAGTATTTGCTGCTATTTACAATAAGTGACACAAAAGATTGGTAAAGACACCAATTTTGGAGATGGAGAGGAAAGGCTGAAGGGGAGGAGGAGGCCTTTATTTGAACATAACAATTCTTGTGTTGTTATGTTCAAAAGTCTTATCTAGTAAGTTTCCCATAGGAAGGTATTGGGAATGGAGACATATTTTTTTTTCAAATTTCCATGTAGGTGTCATGGTATGGCACCATTTGCTTGTTAGGAAGTCATATGAGTTTATTTTACATGATTGTGTTCATTATGTTATTTTAGTCTTTGAAGCCAGTGACTCCATAGGGACTTGTTTTTTTATTAAATTTGCCACCAGTCTCTACTTATTTGTCCCAGAGTAGTATGTGATATCTCATAGGCAGGGATTTGAAACTATTTTTTTAAGAATTCTGGACTGACTGGTTTCCTGGATGATGAGGTCTTAGGCTATGGGAACTTTACTGTCTGCTGATTTTTATAATAAGTAACGCAAAGAATTGGTAAAGACACCAATTTTGGAGATGGAGAGGAAAGGCTGAAGGGGAGGAGGAGGCCTTTATTTGAAGATAACAATTCTTGTGTTGTTATGTTCAAAAGTCTTATCTAGTAAGTTTCCCATAGCTCGCTATCTTTTTTTCCAAATTCTTCATGTACCCACTATCTGACAAATATAATAGAAGTAGCATTATTTACTCACCTAATATACCAAGAGCTGTTTTACAAATGGTTGGAGACTCATATGTATATTGGGCTTAAAGCCAATGCCTGTAGTGGTGCCATAGGTTTAGATAAAGAACAAGGACTGAAGCAGATTTTGAGAGCTTTTGTGTGATGATAAATTGTGTAGACTTAGGATATCCAAACCTTGTACGTTTTCCAATGCGTAGCTATCATTTGTTGTACTATAGAATCAATACATTTTGTAAAAAAAAAAGTGCTTGTAAAGGGGTATACACTTCTGGGTGAATTAATTCTGTGTTTTCCTGTTTACTGTAAAAAAGTTGGGATTTTTTGGTATCGTTTTCAATTTTGTTTTATACTTGCACACATTTCATGATAATGTTGTACTCTCATTTGATTTTGATTGGCTGTGTATAATCATGGAGATTTTATCTAGATTCTTTTACTATATTTTATATGTTATTCTGTTACATTGAAGTTAGATGTACCTCAAATCATTATAGTTACATTGGTAATATGGTGAGATTGCTATCATATCACTGTGTCATTTCCATTAAGTTCATCTAATTTCCAATGCAGATGTCTGGTCAGAAGTGGTTTGTTTGGTTCAGTTGCTGGGCCCTCCTTGGATATTGGTGCTTCATGTGAAGTGGAATAACTTAGGGTAGGTCCCTTTAGCTGGATTTGATCAGGGCAATAAAGAGAGATGTAATGCTTATGTTATTGCTCCTCTCTCTCAAGGTAAAATTTTGTGGTCTGAGATGGTATCAGGTTTGTTTTGTAGAAATACCACAGACCAATAACCTTAAAGGTATTGGGAATAAAGAGGTCTGCTTTTTTCAAAATTCTGTGTAGGTGTCATAGTATGGCGCCATTTGCTGGTTAGGAAGTCACCTGATTTGATTTTAGTGATGGTGTTCACTGTGTTTTTTTAGTCTTTGAAACCAGTGACTCCACAGGGACTTGGTTTTGGTAAATTTTTCACCAGTCTCTACTTCTGTGTACCAGAGTAGTATGTGATATCTGATAGCCAGGGGTTTGAAACTATTTTTTTAAGAATTCTGTACTGACTGGATTTCCGGATTATGAGGTCCTAGGCTATAGGAACTTTAGTATTTGCTGCTATTTACAATAAGTGACACAAAAGATTGGTAAAGACACCAATTTTGGAGATGGAGAGGAAAGGCTGAAGGGGAGGAGGAGGCCTTTATTTGAACATAACAATTCTTGTGTTGTTATGTTCAAAAGTCTTATCTAGTAAGTTTCCCATAGGAAGGTATTGGGAATGGAGACATATTTTTTTTTCAAAATTCCATGTAGGTGTCGTGGTATGGCACCATTTGCTTGTTAGGAAGTCATATGAGTTTATTTTACATGATTGTGTTCATTATGTTATTTTAGTCTTTGAAGCCAGTGACTCCATAGGGACTTGTTTTTTGATTAAATTTGCCACCAGACTCTACTTATTTGTCCCAGAGTAGTATGTGATATCTCATAGGCAGGGATTTGAAACTATTTTTTTAAGAATTCTGGACTGACTGGTTTCCTGGATGATGAGGTCTTAGGCTATGGGAACTTTACTGTCTGCTGATTTTTATAATAAGTAACGCAAAGAATTGGTAAAAACACCAATTTTGGAGATGGAGAGGAAAGGCTGATGGGGAGGAGGAGGCCTTTATTTGAAGATAACAATTCTTGTGTTGTTATGTTCAAAAGTCTTATCTAGTAAGTTTCCCATAGCTCGCTATCTTTTTTTCCAAATTCTTCATGTACCCACTATCTGACAAATATAATAGAAGTAGCATTATTTACTCACCTAATATTCCAAGAGCTGTTTTACAAATGGTTGGAGACTCATATGTATATTGGGCTTAAAGCCAATGCCTGTAGTGGTGCCATAGGTTTAGATAAAGAACCATGACTGAAGCAGATTTTGAGAGCTTTTGTGTGATGATAAATTGTGTAGACTTAGGATATCCAGACCTTGTACGTTTTCCAATGCGTAGCTATCATGTGTTGTACTATAGAATCAATACATTTTGTAAAAAAAAAAGTGCTTGTAAAGGGGTATACACTTCTGGGTGAATTAATTCTGTGTTTTCCTGTTTACTGTAAAAAAGTTGGGATTTTTTGGTATCGTTTTCAATTTTGTTTTATACTTGCACACATTTCATGATAATGTTGTACTCTCATTTGATTTTGATTGGCTGTGTATAATCATGGAGATTTTATCTAGATTCTTTTACTATATTTTATATGTTATTCTGTTACATTGAAGTTAGATGTACCTCAAATCATTATAGTTACATTGGTAATATGGTGAGATTGCTATCATATCACTGTGTCATTTCCATTAAGTTCATCTAATTTCCAATGCAGATGTCTGGTCAGAAGTGGTTTGTTTGGTTCAGTTGCTGGGCCCTCCTTGGATATTGGTGCTTCATGTGAAGTGGAATAACTTAGGGTAGGTCCCTTTAGCTGGATTTGATCAGGGCAATAAAGAGAGATGTAATGCTTATGTTATTGCTCCTCTCTCTCAAGGTAAAATTTTGTGGTCTGAGATGGTATCAGGTTTGTTTTGTAGAAATACCACAGACCAATAACCTTAAAGGTATTGGGAATAAAGAGGTCTGCTTTTTTCAAAATTCTGTGTAGGTGTCATAGTATGGCGCCATTTGCTGGTTAGGAAGTCACCTGATTTGATTTTAGTGATGGTGTTCACTGTGTTTTTTTAGTCTTTGAAACCAGTGACTCCACAGGGACTTGGTTTTGGTAAATTTTTCACCAGTCTCTACTTCTGTGTACCAGAGTAGTATGTGATATCTGATAGCCAGGGGTTTGAAACTATTTTTTTAAGAATTCTGTACTGACTGGATTTCCGCATTATGAGGTCCTAGGCTATAGGAACTTTAGTATTTGCTGCTATTTACAATAAGTGACACAAAAGATTGGTAAAGACACCAATTTTGGAGATGGAGAGGAAAGGCTGAAGGGGAGGAGTAGGCCTTTATTTGAACATAACAATTCTTGTGTTGTTATGTTCAAAAGTCTTATCTAGTAAGTTTCCCATAGGAAGGTATTGGGAATGGAGACATATTTTTTTTTCAAAATTCCATGTAGGTGTCGTGGTATGGCACCATTTGCTTGTTAGGAAGTCATATGAGTTTATTTTACATGATTGTGTTCATTATGTTATTTTAGTCTTTGAAGCCAGTGACTCCATAGGGACTTGTTTTTTGATTAAATTTGCCACCAGACTCTACTTATTTGTCCCAGAGTAGTATGTGATATCTCATAGGCAGGGATTTGAAACTATTTTTTTAAGAATTCTGGACTGACTGGTTTCCTGGATGATGAGGTCTTAGGCTATGGGAACTTTACTGTCTGCTGATTTTTATAATAAGTAACGCAAAGAATTGGTAAAGACACCAATTTTGGAGATGGAGAGGAAAGGCTGATGGGGAGGAGGAGGCCTTTATTTGAAGATAACAATTCTTGTGTTGTTATGTTCAAAAGTCTTATCTAGTAAGTTTCCCATAGCTCGCTATCTTTTTTTCCAAATTCTTCATGTACCCACTATCTGACAAATATAATAGAAGTAGCATTATTTACTCACCTAATATTCCAAGAGCTGTTTTACAAATGGTTGGAGACTCATATGTATATTGGGCTTAAAGCCAATGCCTGTAGTGGTGCCATAGGTTTAGATAAAGAACCATGACTGAAGCAGATTTTGAGAGCTTTTGTGTGATGATAAATTGTGTAGACTTAGGATATCCAGACCTTGTACGTTTTCCAATGCGTAGCTATCATGTGTTGTACTATAGAATCAATACATTTTGTAAAAAAAAAAGTGCTTGTAAATGGGTATACACTTCTGGGTGAATTAATTCTGTGTTTTCCTGTTTACTGTAAAAAAGTTGGGATTTTTTGGTATCGTTTTCAATTTTGTTTTATACTTGCACACATTTCATGATAATGTTGTACTCTCATTTGATTTTGATTGGCTGTGTATAATCATGGAGATTTTATCTAGATTCTTTTACTATATTTTATATGTTATTCTGTTACATTGAAGTTAGATGTACCTCAAATCATTATAGTTACATTGGTAATATGGTGAGATTGCTATCATATCACTGTGTCATTTCCATTATGTTCATCTAATTTCCAATGCAGATGTCTGGTCAGAAGTGGTTTGTTTGGTTCAGTTGCTGGGCCCTCCTTGGATATTGGTGCTTCATGTGAAGTGGAATAACTTAGGGTAGGTCCCTTTAGCTGGATTTGATCAGGGCAATAAAGAGAGATGTAATGCTTATGTTATTGCTCCTCTCTCTCAAGGTAAAATTGTGTGGTCTGAGATGGTATCAGGTTTGTTTTGTAGAAATACCACAGACCAATAACCTTAAAGGTATTGGGAATAAAGAGGTCTGCTTTTTTCAAAATTCTGTGTAGGTGTCATAGTATGGCGCCATTTGCTGGTTAGGAAGTCACCTGATTTGATTTTAGTGATGGTGTTCACTGTGTTTTTTTAGTCTTTGAAACCAGTGACTCCACAGGGACTTGGTTTTGGTAAATTTGTCACCAGTCTCTACTTCTGTGTACCAGAGTAGTATGTGATATCTGATAGCCAGGGGTTTGAAACTATTTTTTTAAGAATTCTGTACTGACTGGATTTCCGCATTATGAGGTCCTAGGCTATAGGAACTTTAGTATTTGCTGCTATTTACAATAAGTGACACAAAAGATTGGTAAAGACACCAATTTTGGAGATGGAGAGGAAAGGCTGAAGGGGAGGAGGAGGCCTTTATTTGAACATAACAATTCTTGTGTTGTTATGTTCAAAAGTCTTATCTAGTAAGTTTCCCATAGGAAGGTATTGGGAATGGAGACATATTTTTTTTTCAAATTTCCATGTAGGTGTCATGGTATGGCACCATTTGCTTGTTAGGAAGTCATATGCGTTTATTTTACATGATTGTGTTCATTATGTTATTTTAGTCTTTGAAGCCAGTGACTCCATAGGGACTTGTTTTTTGATTAAATTTGCCACCAGTCTCTACTTATTTGTCCCAGAGTAGTATGTGATATCTCATAGGCAGGGATTTGAAACTATTTTTTTAAGAATTCTGGACTGACTGGTTTCCTGGATGATGAGGTCTTAGGCTATGGGAACTTTACTGTCTGCTGATTTTTATAATAAGTAACGCAAAGAATTGGTAAAGACACCAATTTTGGAGATGGAGAGGAAAGGCTGAAGGGGAGGAGGAGGCCTTTATTTGAAGATAACAATTCTTGTGTTGTTATGTTCAAAAGTCTTATCTAGTAAGTTTCCCATAGCTCGCTATCTTTTTTTCCAAATTCTTCATGTACCCACTATCTGACAAATATAATAGAAGTAGCATTATTTACTCACCTAATATACCAAGAGCTGTTTTACAAATCGTTGGAGACTCATATGTATATTGGGCTTAAAGCCAATGCCTGTAGTGGTGCCATAGGTTTAGATAAAGAACAAGGACTGAAGCAGATTTTGAGAGCTTTTGTGTGATGATAAATTGTGTAGACTTAGGATATCCAAACCTTGTACGTTTTCCAATGCGTAGCTATCATTTGTTGTACTATAGAATCAATACATTTTGTAAAAAAAAAAGTGCTTGTAAAGGGGTATACACTTCTGGGTGAATTAATTCTGTGTTTTCCTGTTTACTGTAAAAAAGTTGGGATTTTTTGGTATCGTTTTCAATTTTGTTTTATACTTGCACACATTTCATGATAATGTTGTACTCTCATTTGATTTTGATTGGCTGTGTATAATCATGGAGATTTTATCTAGATTCTTTTACTATATTTTATATGTTATTCTGTTACATTGAAGTTAGATGTACCTCAAATCATTATAGTTACATTGGTAATATGGTGAGATTGCTATCATATCACTGTGTCATTTCCATTAAGTTCATCTAATTTCCAATGCAGATGTCTGGTCAGAAGTGGTTTGTTTGGTTCAGTTGCTGGGCCCTCCTTGGATATTGGTGCTTCATGTGAAGTGGAATAACTTAGGGTAGGTCCCTTTAGCTGGATTTGATCAGGGCAATAAAGAGAGATGTAATGCTTATGTTATTGCTCCTCTCTCTCAAGGTAAAATTTTGTGGTCTGAGATGGTATCAGGTTTGTTTTGTAGAAATACCACAGACCAATAACCTTAAAGGTATTGGGAATAAAGAGGTCTGCTTTTTTCAAAATTCTGTGTAGGTGTCATAGTATGGCGCCATTTGCTGGTTAGGAAGTCACCTGATTTGATTTTAGTGATGGTGTTCACTGTGTTTTTTTAGTCTTTGAAACCAGTGACTCCACAGGGACTTGGTTTTGGTAAATTTTTCACCAGTCTCTACTTCTGTGTACCAGAGTAGTATGTGATATCTGATAGCCAGGGGTTTGAAACTATTTTTTTAAGAATTCTGTACTGACTGGATTTCCGGATTATGAGGTCCTAGGCTATAGGAACTTTAGTATTTGCTGCTATTTACAATAAGTGACACAAAAGATTGGTAAAGACACCAATTTTGGAGATGGAGAGGAAAGGCTGAAGGGGAGGAGGAGGCCTTTATTTGAACATAACAATTCTTGTGTTGTTATGTTCAAAAGTCTTATCTAGTAAGTTTCCCATAGGAAGGTATTGGGAATGGAGACATATTTTTTTTTCAAAATTCCATGTAGGTGTCGTGGTATGGCACCATTTGCTTGTTAGGAAGTCATATGAGTTTATTTTACATGATTGTGTTCATTATGTTATTTTAGTCTTTGAAGCCAGTGACTCCATAGGGACTTGTTTTTTGATTAAATTTGCCACCAGACTCTACTTATTTGTCCCAGAGTAGTATGTGATATCTCATAGGCAGGGATTTGAAACTATTTTTTTAAGAATTCTGGACTGACTGGTTTCCTGGATGATGAGGTCTTAGGCTATGGGAACTTTACTGTCTGCTGATTTTTATAATAAGTAACGCAAAGAATTGGTAAAAACACCAATTTTGGAGATGGAGAGGAAAGGCTGATGGGGAGGAGGAGGCCTTTATTTGAAGATAACAATTCTTGTGTTGTTATGTTCAAAAGTCTTATCTAGTAAGTTTCCCATAGCTCGCTATCTTTTTTTCCAAATTCTTCATGTACCCACTATCTGACAAATATAATAGAAGTAGCATTATTTACTCACCTAATATTCCAAGAGCTGTTTTACAAATGGTTGGAGACTCATATGTATATTGGGCTTAAAGCCAATGCCTGTAGTGGTGCCATAGGTTTAGATAAAGAACCATGACTGAAGCAGATTTTGAGAGCTTTTGTGTGATGATAAATTGTGTAGACTTAGGATATCCAGACCTTGTACGTTTTCCAATGCGTAGCTATCATGTGTTGTACTATAGAATCAATACATTTTGTAAAAAAAAAAGTGCTTGTAAAGGGGTATACACTTCTGGGTGAATTAATTCTGTGTTTTCCTGTTTACTGTAAAAAAGTTGGGATTTTTTGGTATCGTTTTCAATTTTGTTTTATACTTGCACACATTTCATGATAATGTTGTACTCTCATTTGATTTTGATTGGCTGTGTATAATCATGGAGATTTTATCTAGATTCTTTTACTATATTTTATATGTTATTCTGTTACATTGAAGTTAGATGTACCTCAAATCATTATAGTTACATTGGTAATATGGTGAGATTGCTATCATATCACTGTGTCATTTCCATTATGTTCATCTAATTTCCAATGCAGATGTCTGGTCAGAAGTGGTTTGTTTGGTTCAGTTGCTGGGCCCTCCTTGGATATTGGTGCTTCATGTGAAGTGGAATAACTTAGGGTAGGTCCCTTTAGCTGGATTTGATCAGGGCAATAAAGAGAGATGTAATGCTTATGTTATTGCTCCTCTCTCTCAAGGTAAAATTGTGTGGTCTAAGATGGTATCAGGTTTGTTTTGTAGAAATACCACAGACCAATAACCTTAAAGGTATTGGGAATAAAGAGGTCTGCTTTTTTCAAAATTCTGTGTAGGTGTCATAGTATGGCGCCATTTGCTGGTTAGGAAGTCACCTGATTTGATTTTAGTGATGGTGTTCACTGTGTTTTTTTAGTCTTTGAAACCAGTGACTCCACAGGGACTTGGTTTTGGTAAATTTGTCACCAGTCTCTACTTCTGTGTACCAGAGTAGTATGTGATATCTGATAGCCAGGGGTTTGAAACTATTTTTTTAAGAATTCTGTACTGACTGGATTTCCGCATTATGAGGTCCTAGGCTATAGGAACTTTAGTATTTGCTGCTATTTACAATAAGTGACACAAAAGATTGGTAAAGACACCAATTTTGGAGATGGAGAGGAAAGGCTGAAGGGGAGGAGGAGGCCTTTATTTGAACATAACAATTCTTGTGTTGTTATGTTCAAAAGTCTTATCTAGTAAGTTTCCCATAGGAAGGTATTGGGAATGGAGACATATTTTTTTTTTCAAAATTCCATGTAGGTGTCATGGTATGGCACCATTTGCTTGTTAGGAAGTCATATGAGTTTATTTTACATGATTGTGTTCATTATGTTATTTTAGTCTTTGAAGCCAGTGACTCCATAGGGACTTGTTTTTTGATTAAATTTGCCACCAGTCTCTACTTATTTGTCCCAGAGTAGTATGTGATATCTCATAGGCAGGGATTTGAAACTATTTTTTTAAGAATTCTGGACTGACTGGTTTCCTGGATGATGAGGTCTTAGGCTATGGGAACTTTACTGTCTGCTGATTTTTATAATAAGTAACGCAAAGAATTGGTAAAGACACCAATTTTGGAGATGGAGAGGAAAGGCTGAAGGGGAGGAGGAGGCCTTTATTTGAAGATAACAATTCTTGTGTTGTTATGTTCAAAAGTCTTATCTAGTAAGTTTCCCATAGCTCGCTATCTTTTTTTCCAAATTCTTCATGTACCCACTATCTGACAAATATAATAGAAGTAGCATTATTTACTCACCTAATATACCAAGAGCTGTTTTACAAATGGTTGGAGACTCATATGTATATTGGGCTTAAAGCCAATGCCTGTAGTGGTGCCATAGGTTTAGATAAAGAACCAGGACTGAAGCAGATTTTGAGAGCTTTTGTGTGATGATAAATTGTGTAGACTTACGATATCCAGACCTTGTACGTTTTTCAATGCGTAGCTATCATGTGTTGTACTATAGAATCAATACATTTTGGAAAAAAAAGTGCTTGTAAAGGGGTATACACTTCTGGGTGAATTAATTCTGTGTTTTCCTGTTTATTGTAAAAAAGTTGGGATTTTTTGGTATAGTTTTCAATTTTGTTATATACTTGCACACATTTCATGTTAATGTTGTACTCTCATTTGATTTTGATTGGCTGTGTATAATCATGGAGATTTTATCTAGATTATTTTACTATATTTTATATGTTATTCTGTTACATTGAAGTTAGATGTACCTCAAATCATTATAGTTACATTGGTAATATGGTGAGATTGCTATCATATCACTGTGTCATTTCCATTATATTCATCTAATTTCCAATGGAGATGTCTGGTCAGAAGTGGTTTGTTTGGTTCAGTTGCTGGGCCCTCCTTGGATATTGGTGCTTCATGTGAAGTGGAATAACTTAGGGTAGGTCCCTTTAGCTGGATTTGATCAGGGCAATAAAGAGAGATGTAATGCTTATGTTATTGCTCCTCTCTCTCAAGGTAAAATTGTGTGGTCTGAGATGGTATCATGTTTGTTTTGGAGAAATACTACAGACCAATAACCTTGAAAGGTATTGGGAATAAAGAGGTGTGCTTTTTTCAAAATTCTGTGCAGGTGTCATTGTATGGCACCATTTGCTGGTTAGGAAGTCATCTGATTTGATTTTAGTGATGGTGTTCACTGTATTTTTTTAGTCTTTGAAACCAGTGACTCCACAGGGACTTGGTTTTGGTAAATTTGTCACCAGTCTCTACTTCTGTGTACCAGAGTAGTATGTGATATCTGATAGCCAGGGGTTTGAAACTATTTTTTTAAGAATTCTGTACTGACTGGATTTCCGCATTATGAGGTCCTAGGCTATAGGAACTTTAGTATTTGCTGCTATTTACAATAAGTGACACAAAAGATTGGTAAAGACACCAATTTTGGAGATGGAGAGGAAAGGCTGAAGGGGAGGAGGAGGCCTTTATTTGAACATAACAATTCTTGTGTTGTTATGTTCAAAAGTCTTATCTAGTAAGTTTCCCATAGGAAGGTATTGGGAATGGAGACATATTTTTTTTTCAAATTTCCATGTAGGTGTCATGGTATGGCACCATTTGCTTGTTAGGAAGTCATATGCGTTTATTTTACATGATTGTGTTCATTATGTTATTTTAGTCTTTGAAGCCAGTGACTCCATAGGGACTTGTTTTTTGATTAAATTTGCCACCAGTCTCTACTTATTTGTCCCAGAGTAGTATGTGATATCTCATAGGCAGGGATTTGAAACTATTTTTTTAAGAATTCTGGACTGACTGGTTTCCTGGATGATGAGGTCTTAGGCTATGGGAACTTTACTGTCTGCTGATTTTTATAATAAGTAACGCAAAGAATTGGTAAAGACACCAATTTTGGAAATGGAGAGGAAAGGCTGAAGGGGAGGAGGAGGCCTTTATTTGAAGATAACAATTCTTGTGTTGTTATGTTCAAAAGTCTTATCTAGTAAGTTTCCCATAGCTCGCTATCTTTTTTTCCAAATTCTTCATGTACCCACTATCTGACAAATATAATAGAAGTAGCATTATTTACTCACCTAATATACCAAGAGCTGTTTTACAAATCGTTGGAGACTCATATGTATATTGGGCTTAAAGCCAATGCCTGTAGTGGTGCCATAGGTTTAGATAAAGAACAAGGACTGAAGCAGATTTTGAGAGCTTTTGTGTGATGATAAATTGTGTAGACTTAGGATATCCAAACCTTGTACGTTTTCCAATGCGTAGCTATCATTTGTTGTACTATAGAATCAATACATTTTGTAAAAAAAAAAGTGCTTGTAAAGGGGTATACACTTCTGGGTGAATTAATTCTGTGTTTTCCTGTTTACTGTAAAAAAGTTGGGATTTTTTGGTATCGTTTTCAATTTTGTTTTATACTTGCACACATTTCATGATAATGTTGTACTCTCATTTGATTTTGATTGGCTGTGTATAATCATGGAGATTTTATCTAGATTCTTTTACTATATTTTATATGTTATTCTGTTACATTGAAGTTAGATGTACCTCAAATCATTATAGTTACATTGGTAATATGGTGAGATTGCTATCATATCACTGTGTCATTTCCATTAAGTTCATCTAATTTCCAATGCAGATGTCTGGTCAGAAGTGGTTTGTTTGGTTCAGTTGCTGGGCCCTCCTTGGATATTGGTGCTTCATGTGAAGTGGAATAACTTAGGGTAGGTCCCTTTAGCTGGATTTGATCAGGGCAATAAAGAGAGATGTAATGCTTATGTTATTGCTCCTCTCTCTCAAGGTAAAATTTTGTGGTCTGAGATGGTATCAGGTTTGTTTTGTAGAAATACCACAGACCAATAACCTTAAAGGTATTGGGAATAAAGAGGTCTGCTTTTTTCAAAATTCTGTGTAGGTGTCATAGTATGGCGCCATTTGCTGGTTAGGAAGTCACCTGATTTGATTTTAGTGATGGTGTTCACTGTGTTTTTTTAGTCTTTGAAACCAGTGACTCCACAGGGACTTGGTTTTGGTAAATTTGTCACCAGTCTCTACTTCTGTGTACCAGAGTAGTATGTGATATCTGATAGCCAGGGGTTTGAAACTATTTTTTTAAGAATTCTGTACTGACTGGATTTCCGGATTATGAGGTCCTAGGCTATAGGAACTTTAGTATTTGCTGCTATTTACAATAAGTGACACAAAAGATTGGTAAAGACACCAATTTTGGAGATGGAGAGGAAAGGCTGAAGGGGAGGAGTAGGCCTTTATTTGAACATAACAATTCTTGTGTTGTTATGTTCAAAAGTCTTATCTAGTAAGTTTCCCATAGGAAGGTATTGGGAATGGAGACATATTTTTTTTTCAAAATTCCATGTAGGTGTCGTGGTATGGCACCATTTGCTTGTTAGGAAGTCATATGAGTTTATTTTACATGATTGTGTTCATTATGTTATTTTAGTCTTTGAAGCCAGTGACTCCATAGGGACTTGTTTTTTGATTAAATTTGCCACCAGACTCTACTTATTTGTCCCAGAGTAGTATGTGATATCTCATAGGCAGGGATTTGAAACTATTTTTTTAAGAATTCTGGACTGACTGGTTTCCTGGATGATGAGGTCTTAGGCTATGGGAACTTTACTGTCTGCTGATTTTTATAATAAGTAACGCAAAGAATTGGTAAAGACACCAATTTTGGAGATGGAGAGGAAAGGCTGATGGGGAGGAGGAGGCCTTTATTTGAAGATAACAATTCTTGTGTTGTTATGTTCAAAAGTCTTATCTAGTAAGTTTCCCATAGCTCGCTATCTTTTTTTCCAAATTCTTCATGTACCCACTATCTGACAAATATAATAGAAGTAGCATTATTTACTCACCTAATATTCCAAGAGCTGTTTTACAAATGGTTGGAGACTCATATGTATATTGGGCTTAAAGCCAATGCCTGTAGTGGTGCCATAGGTTTAGATAAAGAACCATGACTGAAGCAGATTTTGAGAGCTTTTGTGTGATGATAAATTGTGTAGACTTAGGATATCCAGACCTTGTACGTTTTCCAATGCGTAGCTATCATGTGTTGTACTATAGAATCAATACATTTTGTAAAAAAAAAAGTGCTTGTAAATGGGTATACACTTCTGGGTGAATTAATTCTGTGTTTTCCTGTTTACTGTAAAAAAGTTGGGATTTTTTGGTATCGTTTTCAATTTTGTTTTATACTTGCACACATTTCATGATAATGTTGTACTCTCATTTGATTTTGATTGGCTGTGTATAATCATGGAGATTTTATCTAGATTCTTTTACTATATTTTATATGTTATTCTGTTACATTGAAGTTAGATGTACCTCAAATCATTATAGTTACATTGGTAATATGGTGAGATTGCTATCATATCACTGTGTCATTTCCATTATGTTCATCTAATTTCCAATGCAGATGTCTGGTCAGAAGTGGTTTGTTTGGTTCAGTTGCTGGGCCCTCCTTGGATATTGGTGCTTCATGTGAAGTGGAATAACTTAGGGTAGGTCCCTTTAGCTGGATTTGATCAGGGCAATAAAGAGAGATGTAATGCTTATGTTATTGCTCCTCTCTCTCAAGGTAAAATTGTGTGGTCTGAGATGGTATCAGGTTTGTTTTGTAGAAATACCACAGACCAATAACCTTAAAGGTATTGGGAATAAAGAGGTCTGCTTTTTTCAAAATTCTGTGTAGGTGTCATAGTATGGCGCCATTTGCTGGTTAGGAAGTCACCTGATTTGATTTTAGTGATGGTGTTCACTGTGTTTTTTTAGTCTTTGAAACCAGTGACTCCACAGGGACTTGGTTTTGGTAAATTTGTCACCAGTCTCTACTTCTGTGTACCAGAGTAGTATGTGATATCTGATAGCCAGGGGTTTGAAACTATTTTTTTAAGAATTCTGTACTGACTGGATTTCCGCATTATGAGGTCCTAGGCTATAGGAACTTTAGTATTTGCTGCTATTTACAATAAGTGACACAAAAGATTGGTAAAGACACCAATTTTGGAGATGGAGAGGAAAGGCTGAAGGGGAGGAGGAGGCCTTTATTTGAACATAACAATTCTTGTGTTGTTATGTTCAAAAGTCTTATCTAGTAAGTTTCCCATAGGAAGGTATTGGGAATGGAGACATATTTTTTTTTCAAATTTCCATGTAGGTGTCATGGTATGGCACCATTTGCTTGTTAGGAAGTCATATGCGTTTATTTTACATGATTGTGTTCATTATGTTATTTTAGTCTTTGAAGCCAGTGACTCCATAGGGACTTGTTTTTTGATTAAATTTGCCACCAGTCTCTACTTATTTGTCCCAGAGTAGTATGTGATATCTCATAGGCAGGGATTTGAAACTATTTTTTTAAGAATTCTGGACTGACTGGTTTCCTGGATGATGAGGTCTTAGGCTATGGGAACTTTACTGTCTGCTGATTTTTATAATAAGTAACGCAAAGAATTGGTAAAGACACCAATTTTGGAGATGGAGAGGAAAGGCTGAAGGGGAGGAGGAGGCCTTTATTTGAAGATAACAATTCTTGTGTTGTTATGTTCAAAAGTCTTATCTAGTAAGTTTCCCATAGCTCGCTATCTTTTTTTCCAAATTCTTCATGTACCCACTATCTGACAAATATAATAGAAGTAGCATTATTTACTCACCTAATATACCAAGAGCTGTTTTACAAATCGTTGGAGACTCATATGTATATTGGGCTTAAAGCCAATGCCTGTAGTGGTGCCATAGGTTTAGATAAAGAACAAGGACTGAAGCAGATTTTGAGAGCTTTTGTGTGATGATAAATTGTGTAGACTTAGGATATCCAAACCTTGTACGTTTTCCAATGCGTAGCTATCATTTGTTGTACTATAGAATCAATACATTTTGTAAAAAAAAAAGTGCTTGTAAAGGGGTATACACTTCTGGGTGAATTAATTCTGTGTTTTCCTGTTTACTGTAAAAAAGTTGGGATTTTTTGGTATCGTTTTCAATTTTGTTTTATACTTGCACACATTTCATGATAATGTTGTACTCTCATTTGATTTTGATTGGCTGTGTATAATCATGGAGATTTTATCTAGATTCTTTTACTATATTTTATATGTTATTCTGTTACATTGAAGTTAGATGTACCTCAAATCATTATAGTTACATTGGTAATATGGTGAGATTGCTATCATATCACTGTGTCATTTCCATTAAGTTCATCTAATTTCCAATGCAGATGTCTGGTCAGAAGTGGTTTGTTTGGTTCAGTTGCTGGGCCCTCCTTGGATATTGGTGCTTCATGTGAAGTGGAATAACTTAGGGTAGGTCCCTTTAGCTGGATTTGATCAGGGCAATAAAGAGAGATGTAATGCTTATGTTATTGCTCCTCTCTCTCAAGGTAAAATTTTGTGGTCTGAGATGGTATCAGGTTTGTTTTGTAGAAATACCACAGACCAATAACCTTAAAGGTATTGGGAATAAAGAGGTCTGCTTTTTTCAAAATTCTGTGTAGGTGTCATAGTATGGCGCCATTTGCTGGTTAGGAAGTCACCTGATTTGATTTTAGTGATGGTGTTCACTGTGTTTTTTTAGTCTTTGAAACCAGTGACTCCACAGGGACTTGGTTTTGGTAAATTTTTCACCAGTCTCTACTTCTGTGTACCAGAGTAGTATGTGATATCTGATAGCCAGGGGTTTGAAACTATTTTTTTAAGAATTCTGTACTGACTGGATTTCCGGATTATGAGGTCCTAGGCTATAGGAACTTTAGTATTTGCTGCTATTTACAATAAGTGACACAAAAGATTGGTAAAGACACCAATTTTGGAGATGGAGAGGAAAGGCTGAAGGGGAGGAGGAGGCCTTTATTTGAACATAACAATTCTTGTGTTGTTATGTTCAAAAGTCTTATCTAGTAAGTTTCCCATAGGAAGGTATTGGGAATGGAGACATATTTTTTTTTCAAAATTCCATGTAGGTGTCGTGGTATGGCACCATTTGCTTGTTAGGAAGTCATATGAGTTTATTTTACATGATTGTGTTCATTATGTTATTTTAGTCTTTGAAGCCAGTGACTCCATAGGGACTTGTTTTTTGATTAAATTTGCCACCAGACTCTACTTATTTGTCCCAGAGTAGTATGTGATATCTCATAGGCAGGGATTTGAAACTATTTTTTTAAGAATTCTGGACTGACTGGTTTCCTGGATGATGAGGTCTTAGGCTATGGGAACTTTACTGTCTGCTGATTTTTATAATAAGTAACGCAAAGAATTGGTAAAAACACCAATTTTGGAGATGGAGAGGAAAGGCTGATGGGGAGGAGGAGGCCTTTATTTGAAGATAACAATTCTTGTGTTGTTATGTTCAAAAGTCTTATCTAGTAAGTTTCCCATAGCTCGCTATCTTTTTTTCCAAATTCTTCATGTACCCACTATCTGACAAATATAATAGAAGTAGCATTATTTACTCACCTAATATTCCAAGAGCTGTTTTACAAATGGTTGGAGACTCATATGTATATTGGGCTTAAAGCCAATGCCTGTAGTGGTGCCATAGGTTTAGATAAAGAACCATGACTGAAGCAGATTTTGAGAGCTTTTGTGTGATGATAAATTGTGTAGACTTAGGATATCCAGACCTTGTACGTTTTCCAATGCGTAGCTATCATGTGTTGTACTATAGAATCAATACATTTTGTAAAAAAAAAAGTGCTTGTAAAGGGGTATACACTTCTGGGTGAATTAATTCTGTGTTTTCCTGTTTACTGTAAAAAAGTTGGGATTTTTTGGTATCGTTTTCAATTTTGTTTTATACTTGCACACATTTCATGATAATGTTGTACTCTCATTTGATTTTGATTGGCTGTGTATAATCATGGAGATTTTATCTAGATTCTTTTACTATATTTTATATGTTATTCTGTTACATTGAAGTTAGATGTACCTCAAATCATTATAGTTACATTGGTAATATGGTGAGATTGCTATCATATCACTGTGTCATTTCCATTATGTTCATCTAATTTCCAATGCAGATGTCTGGTCAGAAGTGGTTTGTTTGGTTCAGTTGCTGGGCCCTCCTTGGATATTGGTGCTTCATGTGAAGTGGAATAACTTAGGGTAGGTCCCTTTAGCTGGATTTGATCAGGGCAATAAAGAGAGATGTAATGCTTATGTTATTGCTCCTCTCTCTCAAGGTAAAATTGTGTGGTCTAAGATGGTATCAGGTTTGTTTTGTAGAAATACCACAGACCAATAACCTTAAAGGTATTGGGAATAAAGAGGTCTGCTTTTTTCAAAATTCTGTGTAGGTGTCATAGTATGGCGCCATTTGCTGGTTAGGAAGTCACCTGATTTGATTTTAGTGATGGTGTTCACTGTGTTTTTTTAGTCTTTGAAACCAGTGACTCCACAGGGACTTGGTTTTGGTAAATTTGTCACCAGTCTCTACTTCTGTGTACCAGAGTAGTATGTGATATCTGATAGCCAGGGGTTTGAAACTATTTTTTTAAGAATTCTGTACTGACTGGATTTCCGCATTATGAGGTCCTAGGCTATAGGAACTTTAGTATTTGCTGCTATTTACAATAAGTGACACAAAAGATTGGTAAAGACACCAATTTTGGAGATGGAGAGGAAAGGCTGAAGGGGAGGAGGAGGCCTTTATTTGAACATAACAATTCTTGTGTTGTTATGTTCAAAAGTCTTATCTAGTAAGTTTCCCATAGGAAGGTATTGGGAATGGAGACATATTTTTTTTTTCAAAATTCCATGTAGGTGTCATGGTATGGCACCATTTGCTTGTTAGGAAGTCATATGAGTTTATTTTACATGATTGTGTTCATTATGTTATTTTAGTCTTTGAAGCCAGTGACTCCATAGGGACTTGTTTTTTGATTAAATTTGCCACCAGTCTCTACTTATTTGTCCCAGAGTAGTATGTGATATCTCATAGGCAGGGATTTGAAACTATTTTTTTAAGAATTCTGGACTGACTGGTTTCCTGGATGATGAGGTCTTAGGCTATGGGAACTTTACTGTCTGCTGATTTTTATAATAAGTAACGCAAAGAATTGGTAAAGACACCAATTTTGGAGATGGAGAGGAAAGGCTGAAGGGGAGGAGGAGGCCTTTATTTGAAGATAACAATTCTTGTGTTGTTATGTTCAAAAGTCTTATCTAGTAAGTTTCCCATAGCTCGCTATCTTTTTTTCCAAATTCTTCATGTACCCACTATCTGACAAATATAATAGAAGTAGCATTATTTACTCACCTAATATACCAAGAGCTGTTTTACAAATGGTTGGAGACTCATATGTATATTGGGCTTAAAGCCAATGCCTGTAGTGGTGCCATAGGTTTAGATAAAGAACCAGGACTGAAGCAGATTTTGAGAGCTTTTGTGTGATGATAAATTGTGTAGACTTACGATATCCAGACCTTGTACGTTTTTCAATGCGTAGCTATCATGTGTTGTACTATAGAATCAATACATTTTGGAAAAAAAAAGTGCTTGTAAAGGGGTATACACTTCTGGGTGAATTAATTCTGTGTTTTCCTGTTTATTGTAAAAAAGTTGGGATTTTTTGGTATAGTTTTCAATTTTGTTATATACTTGCACACATTTCATGTTAATGTTGTACTCTCATTTGATTTTGATTGGCTGTGTATAATCATGGAGATTTTATCTAGATTATTTTACTATATTTTATATGTTATTCTGTTACATTGAAGTTAGATGTACCTCAAATCATTATAGTTACATTGGTAATATGGTGAGATTGCTATCATATCACTGTGTCATTTCCATTATATTCATCTAATTTCCAATGGAGATGTCTGGTCAGAAGTGGTTTGTTTGGTTCAGTTGCTGGGCCCTCCTTGGATATTGGTGCTTCATGTGAAGTGGAATAACTTAGGGTAGGTCCCTTTAGCTGGATTTGATCAGGGCAATAAAGAGAGATGTAATGCTTATGTTATTGCTCCTCTCTCTCAAGGTAAAATTGTGTGGTCTGAGATGGTATCATGTTTGTTTTGGAGAAATACTACAGACCAATAACCTTGAAAGGTATTGGGAATAAAGAGGTGTGCTTTTTTCAAAATTCTGTGCAGGTGTCATTGTATGGCACCATTTGCTGGTTAGGAAGTCATCTGATTTGATTTTAGTGATGGTGTTCACTGTATTTTTTTAGTCTTTGAAACCAGTGACTCCACAGGGACTTGGTTTTGGTAAATTTGTCACCAGTCTCTACTTCTGTGTACCAGAGTAGTATTGTGATATCTGATAGCCAGGGGTTTGAAAATATTTTTTTAAGAATTCTGTACTGACTGGATTTCCGGATTATGAGGTCCTAGGCTATAGGAACTTTAGTATTTGCTGCTATTTACAATAAGTGACACAAAAGATTGGTAAAGACACCAATTTTGGAGATGGAGAGGAAAGGCTGAAGGGGAGGAGGAGGCCTTTATTTGAACATAACAATTCTTGTGTTGTTATGTTCAAAAGTCTTATCTAGTAAGTTTCCCATAGGAAGGTATTGGGAATGGAGACATATTTTTTTTTTCAAAATTCCATGTAGGTGTCGTGGTATGGCACCATTTGCTTGTTAGGAAGTCATATGAGTTTATTTTACATGATTGTGTTCATTATGTTATTTTAGTCTTTGAAGCCAGTGACTCCATAGGGACTTGTTTTTTGATTAAATTTGCCACCAGTCTCTACTTATTTGTCCCAGAGTAGTATGTGATATCTCATAGGCAGGGATTTGAAACTATTTTTTTAAGAATTCTGGACTGACTGGTTTCCTGGATGATGAGGTCTTAGGCTATGGGAACTTTACTGTCTGCTGATTTTTATAATAAGTAACGCAAAGAATTGGTAAAGACACCAATTTTGGAGATGGAGAGGAAAGGCTGAAGGGGAGGAGGAGGCCTTTATTTGAAGATAACAATTCTTGTGTTGTTATGTTCAAAAGTCTTATCTAGTAAGTTTCCCATAGCTCGCTATCTTTTTTTCCAAATTCTTCATGTACCCACTATCTGACAAATATAATAGAAGTAGCATTATTTACTCACCTAATATACCAAGAGCTGTTTTACAAATGGTTGGAGACTCATATGTATATTGGGCTTAAAGCCAATGCCTATAGTGGTGCCATAGGTTTAGATAAAGAACCAGGACTGAAGCAGATTTTGAGAGCTTTTGTGTGATGATAAATTGTGTAGACTTAGGATATCCAAACCTTGTACGTTTTCCAATGCGTAGCTATCATGTGTTGTACTATAGAATCAATACATTTTGTAAAAAAAAAAGTGCTTGTAAATGGGTATACACTTCTGGGTGAATTAATTCTGTGTTTTCCTGTTTACTGTAAAAAAGTTGGGATTTTTTGGTATCGTTTTCAATTTTGTTTTATACTTGCACACATTTCATGATAATGTTGTACTCTCATTTGATTTTGATTGGCTGTGTATAATCATGGAGATTTTATCTAGATTCTTTTACTATATTTTATATGTTATTCTGTTACATTGAAGTTAGATGTACCTCAAATCATTATAGTTACATTGGTAATATGGTGAGATTGCTATCATATCACTGTGTCATTTCCATTAAGTTCATCTAATTTCCAATGCAGATGTCTGGTCAGAAGTGGTTTGTTTGGTTCAGTTGCTGGGCCCTCCTTGGATATTGGTGCTTCATGTGAAGTGGAATAACTTAGGGTAGGTCCCTTTAGCTGGATTTGATCAGGGCAATAAAGAGAGATGTAATGCTTATGTTATTGCTCCTCTCTCTCAAGGTAAAATTTTGTGGTCTGAGATGGTATCAGGTTTGTTTTGTAGAAATACCACAGACCAATAACCTTAAAGGTATTGGGAATAAAGAGGTCTGCTTTTTTCAAAATTCTGTGTAGGTGTCATAGTATGGCGCCATTTGCTGGTTAGGAAGTCATCTGATTTGATTTTAGTGATGGTGTTCACTGTGTTTTTTTAGTCTTTGAAACCAGTGACTCCACAGGGACTTGGTTTTGGTAAATTTTTCACCAGTCTCTACTTCTGTGTACCAGAGTAGTATGTGATATCTGATAGCCAGGGGTTTGAAACTATTTTTTTTAAGAATTCTGTACTGACTGGATTTCCGGATTATGAGGTCCTAGGCTATAGGAACTTTAGTATTTGCTGCTATTTACAATAAGTGACACAAAAGATTGGTAAAGACACCAATTTTGGAGATGGAGAGGAAAGGCTGAAGGGGAGGAGGAGGCCTTTATTTGAACATAACAATTCTTGTGTTGTTATGTTCAAAAGTCTTATCTAGTAAGTTTCCCATAGGAAGGTATTGGGAATGGAGACATATTTTTTTTTCAAAATTCCATGTAGGTGTCGTGGTATGGCACCATTTGCTTGTTAGGAAGTCATATGAGTTTATTTTACATGATTGTATTCATTATGTTATTTTAGTCTTTGAAGCCAGTGACTCCATAGGGACTTGTTTTTTGATTAAATTTGCCACCAGACTCTACTTATTTGTCCCAGAGTAGTATGTGATATCTCATAGGCAGGGATTTGAAACTATTTTTTTAAGAATTCTGGACTGACTGGTTTCCTGGATGATGAGGTCTTAGGCTATGGGAACTTTACTGTCTGCTGATTTTTATAATAAGTAACGCAAAGAATTGGTAAAGACACCAATTTTGGAGATGGAGAGGAAAGGCTGATGGGGAGGAGGAGGCCTTTATTTGAAGATAACAATTCTTGTGTTGTTATGTTCAAAAGTCTTATCTAGTAAGTTTCCCATAGCTCGCTATCTTTTTTTCCAAATTCTTCATGTACCCACTATCTGACAAATATAATAGAAGTAGCATTATTTACTCACCTAATATTCCAAGAGCTTTTTTACAAATGGTTGGAGACTCATATGTATATTGGGCTTAAAGCCAATGCCTGTAGTGGTGCCATAGGTTTAGATAAAGAACCATGACTGAAGCAGATTTTGAGAGCTTTTGTGTGATGATAAATTGTGTAGACTTAGGATATCCAGACCTTGTACGTTTTCCAATGCGTAGCTATCATGTGTTGTACTATAGAATCAATACATTTTGTAAAAAAAAAAGTGCTTGTAAAGGGGTATACACTTCTGGGTGAATTAATTCTGTGTTTTCCTGTTTATTGTAAAAAAGTTGGGATTTTTTGGTATAGTTTTCAATTTTGTTATATACTTGCACACATTTCATGTTAATGTTGTACTCTCATTTGATTTTGATTGGCTGTGTATAATCATGGAGATTTTATCTAGATTCTTTTACTATATTTTATATGTTATTCTGTTACATTGAAGTTAGACGCACCTTAAATCATTATAGTTACATTGGTAATATGGTGAGATTGCTATCATATCACTGTGTCATTTCCATTATGTTCATCTAATTTCCAATGGAGATGTCTGGTCAGAAGTGGTTTGTTTGGTTCAGTTGCTGGGCCCTCCTTGGATATTGGTGCTTCATGTGAAGTGGAATAACTTAGGGTAGGTCCCTTTTGCTGGATTTGGTCAGGGCAATAAAGAGATATGTAATGCTTACGTTATTGCTCCTCTCTCTCAAGGTAAAATTGTGTGGTCTGAAATGGTATCATGTTTGTTTTGGAGAAATACCACAGACCAATAACCTTAAAAGGTATTGGGAATTAAGAGGTCTGCTTTTTTCAAAATTCTGTGTAGGTGTCATAGTATGGCGCCATTTGCTGGTTAGGAGTCATCTGATTTGATTTTAGTGATGGTGTTCACTGTGTTTTTTTAGTCTTTGAAACCAGTGACTCCGCAGGAACTTGGTTTTGGTAAATTTGTCACCAGTCTCTACTTCTGTGTACCAGAGTAGTATGTGATATCTGATAGCCAGGGGTTTGAAACTATTTTTTTAAGAATTCTGTACTGACTGGATTTCCGGATTATGAGGTCCTAGGCTATAGGAACTTTAGTATTTGCTGCTATTTACAATAAGTGACACATAAGATTGGTAAAGACACCAATTTTGGAGATGGAGAGGCAAGGCTGAAGGGGAGGAGGAGGCCTTTATTTGAAGATAACAATTCTTGTGTTGTTATGTTCAAAAGTCTTATCTAGTAAGTTTCCCATAGGAAGGTATTGGGAATAGAGACATATATTTTTTTCAAAATTCCATGTAGGTGTCGTGGTATGGCACCATTTGCTTGTTAGGAAGTCATATGAGTTTATTTTACATGATGGTGTTCATTATGTTATTTTAGTCTTTGAAGCCAGTGACTCCATAGGGACTTGTTTTTTGATTAAATTTGCCACCAGTCTCTACTTATTTGTCCCAGAGTAGTATGTGATATCTCATAGGCAGGGATTTGAAACTATTTTTTTAAGAATTCTGGACTGACTGGTTTCCTGGCTGATGAGGTCTTAGGCTATGGGAACTTTACTGTCTGCTGATTTTTATAATAAGTAACGCAAAGAATTGGTAAAGACACCAATTTTGGAGATGGAGAGGAAAGGCTAAATGGGAGGAGGAGGCCTTTATTTGAAGATAACAATTCTTGTGTTGTTATGTTCAAAAGATTATCTATGAAGTTTCCCATAGCTCGCTATCTTTTTTTCCAAATTCTTCATGTACCCACTATCTGACAAATTTAATAGAAGTAGCATTATTTACTCACCTAATATTCCAAGAGCTGTTTTACAAATGGTTGGAGACTCATATGTATATTGGGCTTAAAGCCAATGCCTGTAGTTGTGCCATAGGTTTAGATAAAGAACCAGGACTGAAGCAGATTTTGAGAGCTTTTGTGTGATGATAAATTGTGTAGACTTAGGATATCCAGACCTTGTACGTTTTCCAATGCGTAGCTATCATGTGTTTTACTATAGAATCAATACATTTTGTAAAAAAAAAAGTGCTTGTAAAGGGGTATACACTTCTGGGTGAATTAATTCTGTGTTTTCCTGTTTACTGTAAAAAAGTTGGGATTTTTTGGTATAGTTTTCAATTTTGTTTTATACTTGCACACATTTCATGTTAATGTTGTACTCTCATTTGATTTTGATTGGCTGTGTATAATCATGGAGATTTTATCTAGATTCTTTTACTATATTTTATATGTTATTCTGTTACATTGAAGTTAGATGTACATTAAATCATTATAGTTACATTGGTAATATGGTGAGATTGCTATCATATCACTGTGTCATTTCCATTATGTTCATCTAATTTCCAATGGAGATGTCTGGTCAGAAGTGGTTTGTTTGGTTCAGTTGCTGGGCCCTCCTTGGATATTGGTGCTTCATGTGAAGTGGAATAACTTAGGGTAGGTCCCTTTAGCTGGATTTGATCAGGGCAATAAAGAGAGATGTAATGCTTATGTTATTGCTCCTCTCCCTCAAGGTAAAATTGTGTGGTCTGAGATGGTATCAGGTTTGTTTTGGAGAAATACCACAGACCAATAACCTTGAAAGGTATTGGGAATAAAGAGGTCTGCTTTTTTCAAAATTCTGTGTAGGTGTCATAGTATGGCGCCATTTGCTGGTTAGGAAGTCATCTGATTTGATTTTAGTGATGGTGTTCACTGTGTTTTTTTAGTCTTTGAAACCAGTGACTCCACAGGGACTTGGTTTTGGTAAATTTGTCACCAGTCTCTACTTCTGTGTACCAGAGTAGTATGTGATATCTGATAGCCAGGGGTTTGAAACTATTTTTTTAAGAATTCTGTACTGACTGGATTTCTGGATTATGAGGTCCTAGGCTATAGGAACTTTAGTATTGGCTGCTATTTACAATAAGTGACACATAAGATTGGTAAAGACACCAATTTTGGAGATGGAGAGGCAAGGCTGAAGGGGAGGAGGAGGCCTTTATTTGAAGATAACTATTCTTGTGTTGTTATGTTCAAAAGTCTTATCTCGTAAGTTTCCCATAGGAAGGTATTGTGAATAGAGACATATGTTTTTTTCAAAATTCCATGTAGGTGTCGTGGTATGGCACCATTTGCATGTTAGGAAGTCATATGAATTTATTTTACATGATGGTGTTCATTATGTTATTTTAGTCTTTGAAGCCAGTGACTCCATAGGGACTTGTTTTTTTATTAAATTTGCCACCAGTCTCTACTTATTTGTCCCAGAGTAGTATGTGATATCTCATAGGCAGGGATTTGAAACTATTTTTTTAAGAATTCTGGACTGACTGGTTTCCTGGATGATGAGGTCTTAGGCTATGGGAACTTTACTGTCTGCTGATTTTTATAATAAGTAACGCAAAGAATTGGTAAAGACACAATTTTGGAGATGGAGAGGAAAGGCTGAAGGGGAGGAGGAGGCCTTTATTTGAAGATAACAATTCTTGTGTTGTTATGTTCAAAAGTCTTATCTAGTAAGTTTCCCATAGCTCGCTATCTTTTTTTCCAAATTCTTCATGTACCCACTATCTGACAAATATAATAGAAGTAGCATTATTTACTCACCTAATATACCAAAAGCTGTTTTACAAATGGTTGGAGACTCATATGTATATTGGGCTTAAGCCAATGCCTGTAGTGGTGCCATAGGCTTAGATAAAGAACCAGGACTGAAGCAGATTTTGAGAGCTTTTGTGTGATGATAAATTGTGTAGACTTAGGATATCCAGACCTTGTACGTTTTCCAATGCGTAGCTATCATGTGTTGTACTATAGAATCAATACATTTTGTAAAAAAAAGTGCTTGTAAAGGGGTATACACTTCTGGGTGAATTAATTCTGTGTTTTCCTGTTTACTGTAAAAAAGTTGGGATTTTTTGGTATAGTTTTCAATTTTGTTTTATACTTACACACATTTCATGTAAATGTTGTACTCTCATTTGATTTTGATTGGCTGTGTATAATCATGGAGATTTTATCTAGATTCTTTTACTATATTTTATATGTTATTCTGTTACATTGAAGTTAGATGTACCTCAAATCATTATAGTTACATTGGTAATATGGTGAGATTGCTATCATATCACTGTGTCATTTCCATTATGTTCATCTAATTTCCAATGGAGATGTCTGGTCAGAAGTGGTTTGTTTGGTTCAGTTGCTGGGCCCTCCTTGGATATTGGTGCTTCATGTGAAGTGGAATAACTTAGGGTAGGTCCCTTTAGCTGGATTTGGTCAGGGCAATAAAGAGAGATGTAATGCTTATGTTATTGCTCCTCTCTCTCAAGGTAAAATTGTGTGGTCTGAAATGGTATCATGTTTGTTTTGGAGAAATACCACAGACCAATAACCTTGAAAGGTATAGGGCATAAAGAGGTCTGCTTTTTTCAAAATTCTGTGTAGGTGTCATAGTATGGCGCCATTTGCTGGTTAGGAAGTCATCTGATTTGATTTTAGCGATGGTGTTCACTGTGTTTTTTTAGTCTTTGAAACCAGTGATTCCACAGGGACTTGGTTTTGGTAAATTTGTCACCAGTCTCTACTTCTGTGTACCAGAGTAGTATGTGATATCTGATAGCCAGGGGTTTGAAACTATTTTTTTAAGAATTCTGTACTGACTGGATTTCCGGATTATGAGGTCCTAGGCTATAGGAACTTTAGTATTTGCTGCTATTTACAATAAGTGACACATAAGATTGGTAAAGACACCAATTTTGGAGATGGAGAGGCAAGGCTGAAGGGGAGGAGGAGGCCTTTATTTGAAGATAACAATTCTTGTGTTGTTATGTTCAAAAGTCTTATCTAGTAAGTTTCCCATAGGAAGGTATTGGGAATAGAGACATATTTGTTTTTCAAAATTCCATGTAGGTGTCTTGGTATGGCACCATTTGCATGTTAGGAAGTCATATGAATTTATTTTACATGATGGTGTTCATTATGTTATTTTAGTCTTGGAAGCCAGTGACTCCATAGGGACTTGTTTTTTGATTAAATTTGCCACCAGTCTCTACTTATTTGTCCCAGAGTAGTATGTGATATCTCATAGGCAGGGATTTGAAACTATTTTTTTAAGAATTCTGGACTGACTGGTTTCCTGGATGATGAGGTCTTAGGCTATGGGAACTTTACTGTCTGCTGATTTTTATAATAAGTAACGCAAAGAATTGGTAAAGACACCAATTTTGGAGATGGAGATTAAAGGCTGAAGGAAAGGAGGAGGCCTTTATTTGAAGATAACAATTCTTGTGTTGTTATGTTCAAAAGTCTTATCTAGTAAGTTTCCCATAGCTCGCTATCTTTTTTTCCAAATTCTTCATGTACCCACTATCTGACAAATATAATAGAAGTAGCATTATTTACTCACCTAATATACCAAGAGCTGTTTTACAAATGGTTGGAGACTCATATGTATATTGAGCTTAAATCCAATGCCTGTAGTGGTGCCATAGGTTTAGATAAAGAACCAGGACTGAAGCAGATTTTGAGAGCTATTGTGTGATGATAAATTGTGTAGACTTAGGATATCCAGACCTTGTACGTTTTCCAATGTGTAGCTATCATGTGTTGTACTATAGAATCAATACATTTTGGAAAAAAAAGTGCTTGTAAAGGGGTATACACTTCTGGGTGAATTAATTCTGTGTTTTCCTGTTTATTGTAAAAAAGTTGGGATTTTTTGGTATAGTTTTCAATTTTGTTTTATACTTGCACACATTTCATGTTAATGTTGTACTCTCATTTGATTTTGATTGGCTGTGTATAATCATGGAGATTTTATCTAGATTCTTTTACTATATTTTATATGTTATTCTGTTACATTGAAGTTAGACGCACCTTAAATCATTATAGTTACATTGGTAATATGGTGAGATTGCTATCATATCACTGTGTCATTTCCATTATGTTCATCTAATTTCCAATGGAGATGTCTGGTCAGAAGTGGTTTGTTTGGTTCAGTTGCTGGGCCCTCCTTGGATATTGGTGCTTCATGTGAAGTGGAATAACCTAAGCGTAGGTCCCTTTAGCTGGATTTGGTCAGGGCAATAAAGAGAGATGTAATGCTTATGTTATTGCTCCTCTCTCTCAAGGTAAAATTGTGTGGTCTGAGATGGTATCAGGTTTGTTTTGGAGAAATACCACAGACCAATAACCTTGAAAGGTATTGGGAATAAAGATTTCTGTTTTTTTCAAAATTCTGTGTAGATGTCATAGTATGGCGCCATTTGCTGGTTAGGAAGTCATCTGATTTGATTTTAGTGATGGTGTTCACTGTGTTTTTTTAGTCTTTGAAACCAGTGACTCCACAGGGACTTGGTTTTGGTAAATTTGTCACCAGTCTCTACTTCTGTGTACCAGAGTAGTATGTGATATCTGATAGCCAGGGGTTTGAAACTATTTTTTTAAGAATTCTGTACTGACTGGATTTCCGGATTATGAGGTCCTAGGCTATAGGAACTTTAGTATTTGCTGCTATTTACAATAAGTGACACATAAGATTGGTAAATACACCAATTTTGGAGATGGACAGGCAAGGCTGAAGGGGAGGAGGAGGCCTTTATTTGAAGATAACAATTCTTGTGTTGTTATGTTCAAAAGTCTTATCTAGTAAGTTTCCCATAGGAAGGTATTGGGAATAGAGACATATTTTTTTCAAAATTCCATGTAGGTGTCGTGGTATGGCACCATTTGCTTGTTAGGAAGTCATATGAGTTTATTTTACATGATGGTGTTCATTATGTTATTTTAGTCTTTGAAGCCAGTGACTCCATAGGGACTTGTTTTTTGATTAAATTTGCCACCAGTCTCTACTTATTTGTCCCAGAGTAGTATGTGATATCTCATAGGCAGGGATTTGAAACTATTTTTTTAAGAATTCTGGACTGACTGGTTTCCTGGATGATGAGGTCTTAGGCTATGGGAACTTTACTGTCTGCTGATTTTTATAATAAGTAACGCAAAAAATTGGTAAAAACACCAATTTTGGAGATGGAGAGGAAAGGCTGAAGGGGAGGAGGAGGCCTTTATTTGAAGATAACAATTCTTGTGTTGTTATGTTCAAAAGTCTTATCTAGTAAGTTTCCCATAGGTCGCTATCTTTTTTTCCAAATTCTTCATGTACCCACTATCTGACAAATATAATAGAAGTAGCATTATTTACTCACCTAATATACCAAAAGCTGTTTTACAAATGGTTGGAGACTCATATGTATATTGGGCTTAAGCCAATGCCTGTAGTGGTGCCATAGGCTTAGATAAAGAACCAGGACTGAAGCAGATTTTGAGAGCTTTTGTGTGATGATAAATTGTGTAGACTTAGGATATCCAGACCTTGTACGTTTTCCAATGCGTAGCTATCATGTGTTGTACTATAGAATCAATACATTTTGTAAAAAAAAGTGCTTGTAAAGGGGTATACACTTCTGGGTGAATTAATTCTGTGTTTTCCTGTTTACTATAAAAAAGTTGGGATTTTTTGGTATAGTTTTCAATTTTGTTTTATACTTACACACATTTCATGTAAATGTTGTACTCTCATTTGATTTTGATTGGCTGTGTATAATCATGAAGATTTTATCTAGATTCTTTTACTATATTTTATATGTTATTCTGTTACATTGAAGTTAGATTTACCTTAAATCATTATAGTTACATTGGTAATATGGTGAGATTGCTATCATATCACTGTGTCATTTCCATTATGTTCATCTAATTTCCAATGGAGATGTCTGGTCAGAAGTGGTTTGTTTGGTTCAGTTGCTGGGCCCTCCTTGGATATTGGTGCTTCATGTGAAGTGGAATAACTTAGGGTAGGTCCCTTTAGCTGGATTTGGTCAGGGCAATAAAGAGAAATGTAATGCTTATGTTATTGCTCCTCTCTCTCAAGGTAAAATTGTGTGGTCTGAGATGGTATCATGTTTGTTTTGGAGAAATACCACAGACCAATAACCTTGAAAGGTATTGGGCATAAAGAGGTCTGCTTTTTTCAAAATTCTGTGTAGGTGTCATAGTATGGCGCCATTTGCTGGTTAGGAAGTCATCTGATTTGATTTTAGCGATGGTGTTCACTGTGTTTTTTTAGTCTTTGAAACCAGTGACTCCACAGGGACTTGGTTTTGGTAAATTTGTCACCAGTCTCTACTTCTGTGTACCAGAGTAGTATGTGATATCTGATAGCCAGGGGTTTGAAACTATTCTTTTAAGAATTCTGTACTGACTGGATTTCCGGATTATGAGGTCCTAGGCTATAGGAACTTTAGTATTTGCTGCTATTTACAATAAGTGACACATAAGATTGGTAAAGACACCAATTTTGGAGATGGAGAGGCAAGGCTGAAGGGGAGGAGGAGGCCTTTATTTGAAGATAACAATTCTTGTGTTGTTATGTTCAAAAGTCTTATCTAGTAAGTTTCCCATAGGAAGGTATTGGGAATAGAGACATATTTGTTTTTCAAAATTCCATGTAGGTGTCTTGGTATGGCACCATTTGCTTGTTAGGAAGTCATATGAGTTTATTTTACATGATGGTGTTCATTATGTTATTTTAGTCTTTGAAGCCAGTGACTCCATAGGGACGTGTTTTTTGATTAAATTTGCCACCAGTCTCTACTTATTTGTCCCAGAGTAGTATGTGATATCTCATAGGCAGGGATTTGAAACTATTTTTTTAAGAATTCTGGACTGACTGGTTTCCTGGATGATGAGGTCTTAGGCTATGGGAACTTTACTGTCTGCTGATTTTTATAATAAGTAACGCAAAGATTTGGTAAAGACACCAATTTTGGAGACGGAGAGGAAAGGCTGAAGGGGAGGAGGAGGCCTTTATTTGAAGATAACTATTCTTGTGTTGTTATGTTCAAAAGTCTTATCTAGTAAGTTTCCCATAGCTGGCTATCTTTTTTTCCAAATTTTTCATGTACCCACTATCTAACAAATATAATAGAAGTAGCATTATTTACTCACCTAATATACCAAAAGCTGTTTTACAAATGGTTGGAGACTCATATGTATATTGGGCTTAAAGCCAATGCCTGTAGTGGTGCCATAGGTTTAGATAAAGAACCAGGACTGAAGCAGATTTTGAGAGCTTTTGTGTGATGATAAATTGTGTAGACTTAGGATATCCAGACCTTGTACGTTTTCCAATGCGTAGCTATCATGTGTTGTACTATAGAATCAATACATTTTGTAAAAAAAAGTGCTTGTAAAGGGGTATACACTTCTGGGTGAATTAATTCTGTGTTTTCCTGTTTACTGTAAAAAAGTTGGGATTTTTTGGTATAGTTTTCAATTTTGTTTTATACTTACACACATTTCATGTAAATGTTGTACTCTCATTTGATTTTGATTGGCTGTGTATAATCATGAAGATTTTATCTAGATTCTTTTACTATATTTTATATGTTATTCTGTTACATTGAAGTTAGATTTACCTTAAATCATTATAGTTACATTGGTAATATGGTGAGATTGCTATCATATCACTGTGTCATTTCCATTATGTTCATCTAATTTCCAATGGAGATGTCTGGTCAGAAGTGGTTTGTTTGGTTCAGTTGCTGGGCCCTCCTTGGATATTGGTGCTTCATGTGAAGTGGTATAACTTAGGGTAGGTCCCTTTAGCTGGATTTGGTCAGGGCAATAAAGAGAGATGTAATGCTTATGTTATTGCTCCTCTCTCTCAAGGTAAAATTGTGTGGTCTGAGATGGTATCATGTTTGTTTTGGAGAAATACCACAGACCAATAACCTTGAAAGGTATTGGGCATAAAGAGGTCTGCTTTTTTCAAAATTCTGTGTAGGTGTCATAGTATGGCGCCATTTGCTGGTTAGGAAGTCATCTGATTTGATTTTAGCGATGGTGTTCACTGTGTTTTTTTAGTCTTTGAAACCAGTGACTCCACAGGGACTTGGTTTTGGTAAATTTGTCACCAGTCTCTACTTCTGTGTACCAGAGTAGTATGTGATATCTGATAGCCAGGGGTTTGAAACTATTCTTTTAAGAATTCTGTACTGACTGGATTTCCGGATTATGAGGTCCTAGGCTATAGGAACTTTAGTATTTGCTGCTATTTACAATAAGTGACACATAAGATTGGTAAAGACACCAATTTTGGAGATGGAGAGGCAAGGCTGAAGGGGAGGAGGAGGCCTTTATTTGAAGATAACAATTCTTGTGTTGTTATGTTCAAAAGTCTTATCTAGTAAGTTTCCCATAGGAAGGTATTGGGAATAGAGACATATTTGTTTTTCAAAATTCCATGTAGGTGTCTTGGTATGGCACCATTTGCTTGTTAGGAAGTCATATGAGTTTATTTTACATGATGGTGTTCATTATGTTATTTTAGTCTTTGAAGCCAGTGACTCCATAGGGACGTGTTTTTTTATTAAATTTGCCACCAGTCTCTACTTATTTGTCACAGAGTAGTATGTGATATCTCATAGGCAGGGATTTGAAACTATTTTTTTAAGAATTCTGGACTGACTGGTTTCCTGGATGATGAGGTCTTAGGCTATGGGAACTTTACTGTCTGCTGATTTTTATAATAAGTAACGCAAAGATTTGGTAAAGACACCAATTTTGGAGACGGAGAGGAAAGGCTGAAGGGGAGGAGGAGGCCTTTATTTGAAGATAACTATTCTTGTGTTGTTATGTTCAAAAGTCTTATCTAGTAAGTTTCCCATAGCTGGCTATCTTTTTTTCCAAATTTTTCATGTACCCACTATCTGACAAATATAATAGAAGTAGCATTATTTACTCACCTAATATACCAAAAGCTGTTTTACAAATGGTTGGAGACTCATATGTATATTGGGCTTAAAGCCAATGCCTGTAGTGGTGCCATAGGTTTAGATAAAGAACCAGGACTGAAGCAGATTTTGAGAGCTTTTGTGTGATGATAAATTGTGTAGACTTAGGATATCCAGACCTTGTACGTTTTCCAATGCATAGCTATCATGTGTTGTACTATAGAATCAATACATTTTGTAAAAAAAAAGTGCTTGTAAAGGGGTATACACTTCTGGGTGAATTAATTCTGTGTTTTCCTGTTTATTGTAAAAAAGTTGGAAATTTTTTGGTATAGTTTTCAATTTTGTTTTATACTTGCACACATTTCATGTTAATGTTGTACTCTCATTTGATTTTGATTGGCTGTGTATAATCATGGAGATTTTATCTAGATTCTTTTACTATATTTTATATGTTATTCTGTTACATTGAAGTTAGATGTACCTCAAATCATTATAGTTACATTGGTAATATGGTGAGATTGCTATCATATCACTGTGTCATTTCCATTATGTTCATCTAATTTCCAATGGAGATGTCTGGTCAGAAGTGGTTTGTTTGGTTCAGTTGCTGGGCCCTCCTTGGATATTGGTGCTTTATGTGAAGTGGAATAACTTAGGGTAGGTCACTTTAGCTGGATTTGGTCAGGGCAATAAAGAGAGATGTAATGCTTATGTTATTGCTCCTCTCTCTCAAGGTAAAATTGTGTGGTCTGAGATGGTATCATGTTTGTTTTGGAGAAATACCACAGACCAATAACCTTGAAAGGTATTGGGCATAAAGAGGTCTGCTTTTTTCAAAATTCTGTGTAGGTGTCATAGTATGGCACCATTTGCTGGTTAGGAAGTCATCTGATTTGATTTTAGTGATGGTGTTCACTGTGTTTTTTTAGTCTTTGAAACCAGTGACTCCACAGGTACTTACTTTTGGTAAATTTGTCACCAGTCTCTACTTCTGTGTACCAGAGTAGTATGTGATATCTGATAGCCAGGGGTTTGAAACTATTTTTTTAAGAATTCTGTTCTGACTGGATTTCCGGATTATGAGGTCCTAGGCTATAGGAACTTTAGTATTTGCTGCTATTTACAGTAAGTGACACATAAGATTGGTAAAGACACCAATTTTGGAGATGGACAGGCAAGGCTGAAGGGGAGGAGGAGGCCTTTATTTGAAGATAACAATTCTTGTGTTGTTATGTTCAAAAGTCTTATCTAGTAAGTTTCCCATAGGAAGGTATTGGGAATAGAGACATATTTTTTTTTCAAAATTCCATGTAGGTGTCGTGGTATGGCACCATTTGCTTGTTAGGAAGTCATATGAGTTTATTTTACATGATGGTGTTCATTATGTTATTTTAGTCTTTGAAGCCAGTGACTCCATAGGGACGTGTTTTTTGATTAAATTTGCCACCAGTCTCTACTTATTTGTCCCAGAGTAGTATGTGATATCTCATAGGCAGGGATTTGAAACTATTTTTTTAAGAATTCTGGACTGACTGGTTTCCTGGATGATGAGGTCTTAGGCTATGGGAACTTTACTGTCTGCTGATTTTTATAATAAGTAACGCAAAGATTTGGTAAAGACACCAATTTTGGAGACGGAGAGGAAAGGCTGAAGGGGAGGAGGAGGCCTTTATTTGAAGATAACTATTCTTGTGTTGTTATGTTCAAAAGTCTTATCTAGTAAGTTTCCCATAGCTGGCTATCTTTTTTTCCAAATTTTTCATGTACCCACTATCTGACAAATATAATAGAAGTAGCATTATTTACTCACCTAATATACCAAAAGCTGTTTTACAAATGGTTGGAGACTCATATGTATATTGGGCTTAAAGCCAATGCCTGTAGTGGTGCCATAGGTTTAGATAAAGAACCAGGACTGAAGCAGATTTTGAGAGCTTTTGTGTGATGATAAATTGTGTAGACTTAGGATATCCAGACCTTGTACGTTTTCCAATGCATAGCTATCATGTGTTGTACTATAGAATCAATACATTTTGTAAAAAAAAAAGTGCTTGTAAAGGGGTATACACTTCTGGGTGAATTAATTCTGTGTTTTCCTGTTTACTGTAAAAAAGTTGGGATTTTTTGGTATAGTTTTCAATTTTGTTTTATACTTACACACATTTCATGTTAATGTTGTACTCTCATTTGATTTTGATTGGCTGTGTATAATCATGGAGATTTTATCTAGATTATTTTACTATATTTTATATGTTATTCTGTTACATTGAAGTTAGATGTACCTCAAATCATTATAGTTACATTGGTAATATGGTGAGATTGCTATCATATCACTGTGTCATTTCCATTATGTTCATCTAATTTCCAATGGAGATGTCTGGTCAGAAGTGGTTTGTTTGGTTCAGTTGCTGGGCCCTCCTTGGATATTGGTGCTTTATGTGAAGTGGAATAACTTAGGGTAGGTCACTTTAGCTGGATTTGGTCAGGGCAATAAAGAGAGATGTAATGCTTATGTTATTGCTCCTCTCTCTCAAGGTAAAATTGTGTGGTCTGAGATGGTATCATGTTTGTTTTGGAGAAATACCACAGACCAATAACCTTGAAAGGTATTGGGCATAAAGAGGTCTGCTTTTTTCAAAATTCTGTGTAGGTGTCATAGTATGGCACCATTTGCTGGTTAGGAAGTCATCTGATTTGATTTTAGTGATGGTGTTCACTGTGTTTTTTTAGTCTTTGAAACCAGTGACTCCACAGGTACTTACTTTTGGTAAATTTGTCACCAGTCTCTACTTCTGTGTACCAGAGTAGTATGTGATATCTGATAGCCAGGGGTTTGAAACTATTTTTTTAAGAATTCTGTACTGACTGGATTTCCGGATTATGAGGTCCTAGGCTATAGGAACTTTAGTATTTGCTGCTATTTACAATAAGTGACACATAAGATTGGTAAAGACACCAATTTTGGAGATGGAGAGGCAAGGCTGAAGGGGAGGAGGAGGCCTTTATTTGAAGATAACAATTCTTGTGTTGTTATGTTCAAAAGTCTTATTTAGTAAGTTTCCCATAGGAAGGTATTGGGAATAGAGACATATATTTTTTTCAAAATTCCATGTAGGTGTCGTGGTATGGCACCATTTGCTTGTTAGGAAGTCATATGAGTTTATTTTACATGATGGTGTTCATTATGTTATTTTAGTCTTTGAAGCCAGTGACTCCATAGGGACTTGTTTTTTGATTAAATTTGCCACCAGTCTCTACTTATTTGTCCCAGAGTAGTATGTGATATCTCATAGGCAGGGATTTGAAGCTATTTTTTTTATGAATTCTGGACTGACTGGTTTCCTGGATGATGAGGTCTTAGGCTATGGGAACTTTACTGTCTGCTCATTTTTATAATAAGTAACGCAAAGAATTGGTAAAGACACCAATTTTGGAGATGGAGAGGAAAGGCTGAAGGGGAGGAGGAGGCCTTTATTTGAAGATAACAATTCTTGTGTTGTTATGTTCAAAAGTCTTATCTAGTAAGTTTCCCATAGCTCGCTATCTTTTTTTCCAAATTCTTCATGTACCCACTATCTGACAAATATAATAGAAGTAGCATTATTTACTCACCTAATATACCAAGAGCTGTTTTACAAATGGTTGGAGACTCATATGTATATTGGGCTTAAAGCCAATGCCTGTAGTGGGGCCATAGGTTTAGATAAAGAACCAGGACTGAAGCAGATTTTGAGAGCTTTTGTGTGATGATAAATTGTGTAGACTTAGGATATCCAGACCTTGTACGTTTTCCAATGCATAGCTATCATGTGTTGTACTATAGAATCAATACATTTTGTAAAAAAAAAAGTGCTTGTAAAGGGGTATACACTTCTGGGTGAATTAATTCTGTGTTTTCCTGTTTACTGTAAAAAAGTTGGGATTTTTTGGTATAGTTTTCAATTTTGTTTTATACTTACACACATTTCATGTTAATGTTGTACTCTCATTTGATTTTGATTGGCTGTGTATAATCATGGAGATTTTATCTAGATTCTTTTACTATATTTTATATGTTATTCTGTTACATTGAAGTTAGATGTACCTCAAATCATTATAGTTACATTGGTAATATGGTGAGATTGCTATCATATCACTGTGTCATTTCCATTATGTTCATCTAATTTCCAATGGAGATGTCTGGTCAGAAGTGGTTTGTTTGGTTCAGTTGCTGGGCCCTCCTTGGATATTGGTGCTTCATGTGAAGTGGAATAACTTAGGGTAGGTCCCTTTAGCTGGATTTGGTCAGGGCAATAAAGAGAGATGTAATGCTTATGTTATTGCTCCTCTCTCTCAAGGTAAAATTGTGTGGTCTGAGATGGTATCAGGTTTGTTTTGGAGAAATACCACAGACCAATAACCTTGAAAGGTATTGGGAATAAAGAGTTCTGCTTTTTTCAAAATTCTGTGTAGGTGTCATAGTATGGCACCATTTGCTGGTTAGGAAGTCATCTGATTTGATTTTAGTGATGGTGTTCACTGTGTTTTTTTAGTCTTTGAAACCAGTGACTCCACAGGTACTTACTTTTGGTAAATTTGTCACCAGTCTCTACTTCTGTGTACCAGAGTAGTATGTGATATCTGATAGCCAGGGGTTTGAAACTATTTTTTTAAGAATTCTGTTCTGACTGGATTTCCGGATTATGAGGTCCTAGGCTATAGGAACTTTAGTATTTGCTGCTATTTACAGTAAGTGACACATAAGATTGGTAAAGACACCAATTTTGGAGATGGAGAGGCAAGGCTGAAGGGGAGGAGGAGGCCTTTATTTGAAGATAACAATTCTTGTGTTGTTATGTTCAAAAGTCTTATTTAGTAAGTTTCCCATAGGAAGGTATTGGGAATAGAGACATATATTTTTTTCAAAATTCCATGTAGGTGTCGTGGTATGGCACAATTTGCTTGTTAGGAAGTCATATGAGTTTATTTTACATGATGGTGTTCATTATGTTATTTTAGTCTTTGAAGCCAGTGACTCCATAGGGACTTGTTTTTTGATTAAATTTGCCACCAGTCTCTACTTATTTGTCCCAGAGTAGTATGTGATATCTCATAGGCAGGGATTTGAAGCTATTTTTTTTATGAATTCTGGACTGACTGGTTTCCTGGATGATGAGGTCTTAGGCTATGGGAACTTTACTGTCTGCTGATTTTTATAATAAGTAACGCAAAGAATTGGTAAAGACACCAATTTTGGAGATGGAGAGGAAAGGCTGAAGGGGAGGAGGAGGCCTTTATTTGAAGATAACAATTCTTGTGTTGTTATGTTCAAAAGTCTTATCTAGTAAGTTTCCCATAGGAAGGTATTGGGAATAGAGACACTTTTTTTTATTTTCAAAATTCCATGTAGGTGTCGTGGTATGGCACCATTTGCTTGTTAGGAAGTCATATGAGTTTATTTTACATGATGGTGTTCATTATGTTATTTTAGTCTTTGAAGCCAGTGACTCCATAGGGACTTGTTTTTTGATTAAATTTGCCACCAGTCTCTACTTATTTGTTCCAGAGTAGTATGTGATATCTCATAGGCAGGGATTTGAAACTATTTTTTAAAGAATTCTGGACTGACTGGTTTCCTTGATGATGAGGTCTTAGGCTATGGGAACTTTACTGTCTGCTGATTTTTATAATAAGTAACGCAAAGAATTGGTAAAGACACCAATTTTGGAGATGGAGAGGAAAGGCTGAAGGGGAGGAGGAGGCCTTTATTTGAAGATAACAATTCTTGTGTTGTTATGTTCAAAAGTCTTATCTAGTAAGTTTCTCATAGCTCGCTATCTTTTTTTCCAAATTCTTCATGTACCCACTATCTGACAAATATAATAGAAGTAGCATTATTTACTCACCTAATATTTCAAGAGCTGTTTTACAAATGGTTGGAGACTCATATGTATATTGGGCTTAAAGCCAATGCCTGTAGTGGTGCCATAGTTTTAGATAAAGAACCAGGACTGAAGCAGATTTTGAGAGCTTTTGTGTGATGATAAATTGTGTAGACTTAGGATATCCAGACCTTGTACGTTTTCCAATGCATAGCTATCATGTGTTGTACTATAGAATCAATACATTTTGGGAAAAAAAAGTGCTTGTAAAGGGTTATACACTTCTGGGTGAATTAATTCTGTGTTTTCCTGTTTATTGTAAAAAAGTTGGGATTTTTTGGTATAGTTTTCAATTTTGTTTTATACTTGCACACATTTCGTGTTAATGTTGTACTCTCATTTGATTTTGATTGGCTGTGTATAATCATGGAGATTTTATCTAGATTCTTTTACTATATTTTATATGTTATTCTGTTACATTGAAGTTAGATGTACCTCAAATCATTATAGTTACATTGGTAATATGGTGAGATTGCTATCATATCACTGTGTCATTTCCATTATGTTCATCTAATTTCCAATGGAGATGTCTGGTCAGAAGTGATTTGTTTGGTTCATTTGCTGGGCCCTCCTTGGATATTGGTGCTTCATGTGAAGTGGAATAACTTAGGGTAGGTCCCTTTAGCTGGATTTGGTCAGGGCAATAAAGAGAGATGTAATGCTTATGTTATTGCTCCTCTCTCTCAAGGTAAAATTGTGTGGTCTGAGATGGTATCAGGTTTGTTTTGGATAAATACCACAGACCAATAACCTTGAAAGGTATTGGGAATAAAGAGGTCTGCTTTTTTCAAAATTCTGTGTAGGTGTCATAGTATGGCGCCATTTGCTGGTTAGGAAGTCATCTGATTTGATTTTAGTGATGGTGTTCACTGTGTTTTTTTAGTCTTTGAAACCAGTGACTCCACAGGGACTTGGTTTTGGTAAATTTGTCACCAGTCTCTACTTCTGTGTACCAGAGTAGTATGTGATATCTGATAGCCAGGGGTTTGAAACTATTTTTTTAAGAATTCTGTACTGACTGGATTTCTGGATTATGAGGTCCTAGGCTATAGGAACTTTAGTATTGGCTGCTATTTACAATAAGTGACACATAAAATTGGTAAAGACACCAATTTTGGAGATGGAGAGGCAAGGCTGAAGGGGAGGAGGAGGCCTTTATTTGAAGATAACTATTCTTGTGTTGTTATGTTCAAAAGTCTTATCTAGTAAGTTTCCCATAGGAAGGTATTGGGAATAGAGACACTTTTTTTTATTTTCAAAATTCCATGTAGGTGTCGTGGTATGGCACCATTTGCTTGTTAGGAAGTCATATGAGTTTATTTTACATGATGGTGTTCATTATGTTATTTTAGTCTTTGAAGCCAGTGACTCCATAGGGACTTGTTTTTTGATTAAATTTGCCACCAGTCTCTACTTATTTGTCCCAGAGTAGTATGTGATATCTCATAGGCAGGGATTTGAAACTATTTTTTTTATGAATTCTGGACTGACTGGTTTCCTGGATGATGAGGTCTTAGGCTATGGGAACTTTACTGTCTGCTGATTTTTATAATAAGTAACGCAAATAATTGGTAAAGTCACCAGTTTTGGAGATGGAGAGGAAAGGCTGAAGGGGAGGAGGAGGCCTTTATTTGAAGATAACAATTCTTGTGTTGTTATGTTCAAAAGTCTTATCTAGTAAGTTTCCCATAGCTCGCTATCTTTTTTTCCAAATTCTTCATGTACCCACTATCTGACAAATATAATAGAAGTAGCATTATTTACTCACCTAATATTTCAAGAGCTGTTTTACAAATGGTTGGAGACTCATATGTATATTGGGCTTAAAGCCAATGCCTGTAGTGGTGCCATAGGTTTAGATAAAGAACCAGGACTGAAGCAGATTTTGAGAGCTTTTGTGTGATGATAAATTGTGTAGACTTAGGATATCCAGACCTTGTACATTTTCCAATGCGTAGCTATCATGTGTTGTACTATAGAATCAATACATTTTGGAAAAAAAAAGTGCTTGTAAAGGGTTATACACTTCTGGGTGAATTAATTCTGTGTTTTCCTGTTTATTGTAAAAAAGTTGGGATTTTTTGGTATAGTTTTCAATTTTGTTTTATACTTGCACACATTTCATGTTAATGTTGTACTCTCATTTGATTTTGATTGGCTGTGTATAATCATGGAGATTTTATCTAGATTATTTTACTATATTTTATATGTTATTCTGTTACATTGAAGTTAGATGTACCTCAAATCATTATAGTTACATTGGTAATATGGTGAGATTGCTATCATATCACTGTGTCATTTCCATTATGTTCATCTAATTTCCAATGGAGATGTCTGGTCAGAAGTGATTTGTTTGGTTCAGTTGCTGGGCCCTCCTTGGATATTGGTGCTTCATGTGAAGTGGAATAACTTAGGGTAGGACCCTTTAGCTGGATTTGGTCAGGGCAATAAAGAGAGATGTAATGCTTATGTTATTGCTCCTCTCTCTCAAGGTAAAATTGTGTGGTCTGAGATGGTATCATGTTTGTTTTGGAGAAATACCACAGACCAATAACCTTGAAAGGTATTGGGAATAAAGACGTCTGCTTTTTTCAAAATTCTGTGTAGGTGTCATAGTATGGCGCCATTTGCTGCTTAGGAAGTCATCTGATTTGATTTTAGCGATGGTTTTCACTGTGTTTTTTTAGACTTTGAAACCAGTGACTCCACAGGGACTTGGTTTTTGTAAATTTATCACCAGTCTCTACTTCTGTGTACCAGAGTAGTATGTAATATCTGATAGCAAGGGGTTTGAAACTATTTTTTTAAGAATTCTGTACTGACTGGATTTCCGCATTATGAGGTCCTAGGCTATAGGAACTTTAGTATTTGCTGCTATTTACAATAAGTGACACATAAGATTGGTAAAGACACCAATTTTGGAGATGGAGAGGCAAGGCTGAAGGGGAGGAGGAGGCCTTTATTTGAAGATAACAATTCTTGTGTTGTTATGTTCAAAAGTCTTACCTAGTAAGTTTCCCATAGGAAGGTATTGGAAATAGAGACATATTTTTTTTTCAAAATTCCATGTAGGTGTTGTGGTATGGCACCATTTGCTTGTTAGGAAGTCATATGAGTTTATTTTACATGATGGTGTTCATTATGTTATTTTAGTCTTTGAAGCCAGTGACTCCATAGGGACTTGTTTTTTGATAAAATTTGTCACCAGTCTCTACTTATTTGTCCCAGAGTAGTATGTGATATCTCATAGGCAGGGATTTGAAACTATTTTTTTAAGAATTCTGGACTGACTGGTTTCCTGGATGATGAGGTCTTAGGCTATGGGAACTTTACTGTCTGCTGATTTTTATAATAAGTAACGCAAAGAATTGGTAAAGACACCAATTTTGGAGATGGAGAGGAAAGGCTGAAGGGGAGGAGGAGGCCTTTATTTGAAGATAACAATTCTTGTGTTGTTATGTTCAAAAGTCTTATCTAGTAAGTTTCCCATAGCTCGCTATCTTTTTTTCCAAATTCTTCATGTACCCACTATCTGACAAATATAATAGAAGTAGCATTATTTACTCACCTAATATTCCAAGAGCTGTTTTACAAATGGTTGGAGACTCATATGTATATTGGGCTTAAAGCCAATGCCTGTAGTGGTGCCATAGGTTTAGATAAAGAACCAGGACTGAAGCAGATTTTGAGAGCTTTTGTGTGATGATAAATTGTGTAGACTTAGGATATACAGACCTTGTACGTTTTCCAATGCATAGCTATCATGTGTTGTACTATAGAATCAATACATTTTGGGAAAAAAATGTGCTTGTAAAGGGGTATACACTTCTGGGTGAATTAATTCTGTGTTTTTCCTGTTTATTGTAAAAAAGTTGGGATTTTTTGGTATAGTTTTCAATTTTGTTTTATACTTGCACACATTTCATGTTAATGTTGTACTCTCATTTGATTTTGATTGGCTGTGTATAATCATGGAGATTTTATCTAGATTCTTTTACTATATGTTATATGTTATTCTGTTACATTGAAGTTAGATGTACCTCAAATCATTATAGTTACATTGGTAATATGGTGAGATTGCTATCATATCACTGTGTCATTTCCATTATGTTCATCTAATTTCCAATGGAGATGTCTGGTCAGAAGTGGTTTGTTTGGTTCAGTTGCTGGGCCCTCCTTGGATATTGGTGCTTCATGTGAAGTGGAATAACTTAGGGTAGGTGCCTTTAGCTGGATTTGATCAGGGCAATAAAGAGAGATGTAATGCTTATGTTATTGCTCCTCTCTCTCAAGGTAAAATTGTGTGGTCTGAGATGGTATCAGGTTTGTTTTGGATAAATACCACAGACCAATAACCTTGAAAGGTATTGGGAATAAAGAGGTCTGCTTTTTTCAAAATTCTGTGTAGGTGTCATAGTATGGCACCATTTGCTGGTTAGGAAGTCATCTGATTTGATTTTAGTGATGGTGTTCACTGTGTTTTTTTAGTCTTTGAAACCAGTGACTCCACAGGGACTTGGTTTTGGTAAATTTGTCACCAGTCTCTACTTCTGTGTACCAGAGTAGTATGTGATATCTGATAGCCAGGGGTTTGAAACTATTTTTTTAAGAATTCTGTACTGACTGGATTTCTGGATTATGAGGTCCTAGGCTATAGGAACTTTAGTATTGGCTGCTATTTACAATAAGTGACACATAAAATTGGTAAAGACACCAATTTTGGAGATGGAGAGGCAAGGCTGAAGGGGAGGAGGAGGCCTTTATTTGAAGATAACTATTCTTGTGTTGTTATGTTCAAAAGTCTTATCTAGTAAGTTTCCCATAGGAAGGTATTGGGAATAGAGACATATGTTTTTTTCAAAATTCCATGTAGGTGTCGTGGTATGGCACCATTTGCATGTTAGGAAGTCATATGAATTTATTTTACATGATGGTGTTCATTATGTTATTTTAGTCTTTGAAGCCAGTGACTCCATAGGGACTTGTTTTTTTATTAAATTTGCCACCAGTCTCTACTTATTTGTCCCAGAGTAGTATGTGATATCTCATAGGCAGGGATTTGAAACTATTTTTTTAAGAATTCTGGACTGACTGGTTTCCTGGATGATGAGGTCTTAGGCTATGGGAACTTTACTGTCTGCTGATTTTTATAATAAGTAACGCAAAGAATTGGTAAAGACACCAATTTTGGAGATGGAGAGGAAAGGCTGAAGGGGAGGAGAAGGCCTTTATTTGAAGATAACAATTCTTGTGTTGTTATGTTCAAAAGTCTTATCTAGTAAGTTTCCCATAGCTCGCTATCTTTTTTCCAAATTCTTCATGTACCCACTATCTGACAAATATAATAGAAGTAGCATTATTTACTCACCTAATATTCCAAGAGCTGTTTTACAAATGGTTGGAGACTCATATGTATATTGGGCTTAAAGCCAATGCCTGTAGTGGTGCCATAGGTTTAGATAAAGAACCAGGACTGAAGCAGATTTTGAGAGCTTTTGTGTGATGATAAATTGTGTAGACTTAGGATATACAGACCTTGTACGTTTTCCAATGCATAGCTATCATGTGTTGTACTATAGAATCAATACATTTTGGGAAAAAAATGTGCTTGTAAAGGGGTATACACTTCTGGGTGAATTAATTCTGTGTTTTTCCTGTTTATTGTAAAAAAGTTGGGATTTTTTGGTATAGTTTTCAATTTTGTTTTATACTTGCACACATTTCATGTTAATGTTGTACTCTCATTTGATTTTGATTGGCTGTGTATAATCATGGAGATTTTATCTAGATTCTTTTACTATATGTTATATGTTATTCTGTTACATTGAAGTTAGATGTACCTCAAATCATTATAGTTACATTGGTAATATGGTGAGATTGCTATCATATCACTGTGTCATTTCCATTATGTTCATCTAATTTCCAATGGAGATGTCTGGTCAGAAGTGGTTTGTTTGGTTCAGTTGCTGGGCCCTCCTTGGATATTGGTGCTTCATGTGAAGTGGAATAACTTAGGGTAGGTGCCTTTAGCTGGATTTGATCAGGGCAATAAAGAGAGATGTAATGCTTATGTTATTGCTCCTCTCTCTCAAGGTAAAATTGTGTGGTCTGAGATGGTATCAGGTTTGTTTTGGATAAATACCACAGACCAATAACCTTGAAAGGTATTGGGAATAAAGAGGTCTGCTTTTTTCAAAATTCTGTGTAGGTGTCATAGTATGGCACCATTTGCTGGTTAGGAAGTCATCTGATTTGATTTTAGTGATGGTGTTCACTGTGTTTTTTTAGTCTTTGAAACCAGTGACTCCACAGGGACTTGGTTTTGGTAAATTTGTCACCAGTCTCTACTTCTGTGTACCAGAGTAGTATGTGATATCTGATAGCCAGGGGTTTGAAACTATTTTTTTAAGAATTCTGTACTGACTGGATTTCTGGATTATGAGGTCCTAGGCTATAGGAACTTTAGTATTGGCTGCTATTTACAATAAGTGACACATAAAATTGGTAAAGACACCAATTTTGGAGATGGAGAGGCAAGGCTGAAGGGGAGGAGGAGGCCTTTATTTGAAGATAACTATTCTTGTGTTGTTATGTTCAAAAGTCTTATCTAGTAAGTTTCCCATAGGAAGGTATTGGGAATAGAGACATATGTTTTTTTCAAAATTCCATGTAGGTGTCGTGGTATGGCACCATTTGCATGTTAGGAAGTCATATGAATTTATTTTACATGATGGTGTTCATTATGTTATTTTAGTCTTTGAAGCCAGTGACTCCATAGGGACTTGTTTTTTTATTAAATTTGCCACCAGTCTCTACTTATTTGTCCCAGAGTAGTATGTGATATCTCATAGGCAGGGATTTGAAACTATTTTTTTAAGAATTCTGGACTGACTGGTTTCCTGGATGATGAGGTCTTAGGCTATGGGAACTTTACTGTCTGCTGATTTTTATAATAAGTAACGCAAAGAATTGGTAAAGACACCAATTTTGGAGATGGAGAGGAAAGGCTGAAGGGGAGGAGAAGGCCTTTATTTGAAGATAACAATTCTTGTGTTGTTATGTTCAAAAGTCTTATCTAGTAAGTTTCCCATAGCTCGCTATCTTTTTTCCAAATTCTTCATGTACCCACTATCTGACAAATATAATAGAAGTAGCATTATTTACTCACCTAATATTCCAAGAGCTGTTTTACAAATGGTTGGAGACTCATATGTATATTGGGCTTAAAGCCAATGCCTGTAGTGGTGCCATAGGTTTAGATAAAGAACCAGGACTGAAGCAGATTTTGAGAGCTTTTGTGTGATGATAAATTGTGTAGACTTAGGATATACAGACCTTGTACGTTTTCCAATGCATAGCTATCATGTGTTGTACTATAGAATCAATACATTTTGGGAAAAAAATGTGCTTGTAAAGGGGTATACACTTCTGGGTGAATTAATTCTGTGTTTTTCCTGTTTATTGTAAAAAAGTTGGGATTTTTTGGTATAGTTTTCAATTTTGTTTTATACTTGCACACATTTCATGTTAATGTTGTACTCTCATTTGATTTTGATTGGCTGTGTATAATCATGGAGATTTTATCTAGATTCTTTTACTATATGTTATATGTTATTCTGTTACATTGAAGTTAGATGTACCTCAAATCATTATAGTTACATTGGTAATATGGTGAGATTGCTATCATATCACTGTGTCATTTCCATTATGTTCATCTAATTTCCAATGGAGATGTCTGGTCAGAAGTGGTTTGTTTGGTTCAGTTGCTGGGCCCTCCTTGGATATTGGTGCTTCATGTGAAGTGGAATAACTTAGGGTAGGTGCCTTTAGCTGGATTTGATCAGGGCAATAAAGAGAGATGTAATGCTTATGTTATTGCTCCTCTCTCAAGGTAAAATTGTGTGGTCTGAGATGGTATCAGGTTTGTTTTGGATAAATACCACAGACCAATAACCTTGAAAGGTATTGGGAATAAAGAGGTCTGCTTTTTTCAAAATTCTGTGTAGGTGTCATAGTATGGCACCATTTGCTGGTTAGGAAGTCATCTGATTGGATTTTAGTGATGGTGTTCACTGTGTTTTTTTAGTCTTTGAAACCAGTGACTCCACAGGGACTTGGTTTTGGTAAATTTGTCACCAGTCTCTACTTCTGTGTACCAGAGTAGTATGTGATATCTGATAGCCAGGGGTTTGAAACTATTTTTTTAAGAATTCTGTACTGACTGGATTTCTGGATTATGAGGTCCTAGGCTATAGGAACTTTAGTATTGGCTGCTATTTACAATAAGTGACACATAAAATTGGTAAAGACACCAATTTTGGAGATGGAGAGGCAAGGCTGAAGGGGAGGAGGAGGCCTTTATTTGAAGATAACTATTTTTGTGTTGTTATGTTCAAAAGTCTTATCTAGTAAGTTTCCCATAGGAAGGTATTGGGAATAGAGACATATTTTTTTTTCAAAATTCCATGTAGGTGTCGTGGTATGGCACCATTTGCTTGTTAGGAAGTCATATGAATTTATTTTACATGATGGTGTTCATTATGTTATTTTAGTCTTTGAAGCCAGTGACTCCATAGGGACTTGTTTTTTTATTAAATTTGCCACCAGTCTCTACTTATTTGTTCCAGAGTAGTATGTGATATCTCATAGGCAGGGATTTGAGACTATTTTTTTAAGAATTCTGGACTGACTGGTTTCCTTGATGATGAGATCTTAGGCTATGGGAACTTTACTGTCTGCTGATTTGTATAATAAGTAACGCAAAGAATTGGTAAAGACACCAATTTTGGAGATGGAGAGGAAAGGCTGAAGGGGAGGAGGAGGCCTTTATTTGAAGATAACAATTCTTGTGTTGTTATGTTCAAAAGTCTTATCTAGTAAGTTTCCCATAGCTCGCTATCTTTTTTTCCAAATTCTTCTTGTACCCACTATCTGACAAATATAATAGAAGTAGCATTATTTACTCACCTAATATTCAAAGAGCTGTTTTACAAATGGTTGGATACTCATATGTATATTGGGCTTAAAGAAAATGCCTGTAGTGGTGCCATAGGTTTAGATAAAGAACCAGGACTGAAGCAGATTTTGAGAGCTTTTGTGTGATGATAAATTGTGTAGACTTAGGATATCCAGACCTTGTACGTTTTCCAATGCGTAGCTATCATGTGTTGTACTATAGAATCAATAAATTTTGTAAAAAAAAAGTACTAGTAAAGGGGTATACACTTCTGGGTGAATTAATTCTGTGTTTTCCTGTTTATTGTAAAAAAGTTGGACATTTTTTGGTATAGTTTTCAATTTTGTTTTATACTTGCACACATTTCATGTTAATGTTGTACTCTCATTTGATTTTGATTGGCTGTGTATAATCATGGAGATTTTATCTAGATTATTTTACTATATTTTATATGTTATTCTGTTACATTGAAGTTAGATGTACCTCAAATTATTATAGTTACATTGGTAATATGATGAGATTGCTATCATATCACTGTGTCATTTCCATTATGTTCATCTATTTTCCAATGGAGATGTCTGGTCAGAAGTTGTTTGTTTGGTTCAGTTGCTGGGCCCTCCTTGGATATTGGTGCTTCATGTGAAGTGGAATAACTTAGGGTAGGTCCCTTTAGCTGGATTTGGTCAGGGCAATAAAGAGAGATGTAATGCTTATGTTATTGCTCCTCTCTCTCTCAAGGTAAAATTGTGTGGTCTCAGATGGTATCATGTTTGTTTTGGAGAAATACCACAGACCAATAACCTTGAAAATTATTGGGAATAAAGAGGTCTGCTTTTTTCAAAATTCTGTGTAGGTGTCATAGTATGGCGCCATTTGCTGGTTAGGAAGTCATCTGATTTGATTTTAGTGATGGTGTTCACTATGTTTTTTTAGTCTTTGAAACCAGTGACTCCACAGGGACTTGGTTTTGGTAAATTTGTCACCAGTCTCTACTTCTGTGTACCAGAGTAGTATGTGATATCTGTTAGCCAGGGGTTTGAAACTATTTTTTTAAGAATTCTGTACTGACTGGATTTCCGCATTATGAGGTCCTAGGCTATAGGAACTTTAGTATTTGCTGCTATTTACAATAAGTGACACATAAGATTGGTAAAGACACCAATTTTGGAGATGGAGAGGCAAGGCTGAAGGGGAGGAGGAGGCCTTTATTTGAAGATAACAATTCTTGTGTTGTTATGTTCAAAAGTCTTATCTAGTAAGTTTCCCATAGGAAGGTATTGGGAATAGAGACATATTTTTTTTTCAAAATTCCATGTAGGTGTCGTGGTATGGCACCATTTGCTTGTTAGGAAGTCATATAAGTTTATTTTACATGATGGTGTTCATTATGTTATTTTAGTCTTTGAAGCCAGTGACTCCATAGGGACTTGTTTTTTGATTAAATTTGCCACCAGTCTCTACTTATTTGTCCCAGAGTAGTATGTGATATCTCATAGGCAGGGATTTGAAACTATTTTTTTAAGAATTCTGGACTGACTGGTTTCCTGGATGATGAGGTCTTAGGCTATGGGAACTTTACTGTCTGCTGATTTTTATAATAAGTAACGCAAAAAATTGGTAAAGACACCAATTTTGGAGATGGAGAGGAAAGGCTGAAGGGGAGGAGGAGGCCTTTATTTGAAGATAACAATTCTTGTGTTGTTATGTTCAAAAGTCTTATCTAGTAAGTTTCCCATAGCTCGCTATCTTTTTTTCCAAATTCTTCATGTACCCACTATCTGACAAATATAATAGAAGTAGCATTATTTACTCACCTAATATTCCAAGAGCTGTTTTACAAATGGTTGGAGACTCATATGTATATTGGGCTTAAAGCCAATGCCTGTAGTGGTGCCATAGGTTTAGATAAAGAACCAGGACTGAAGCAGATTTTGAGAGCTTTTGTGTGATGATAAATTGTGTAGACTTAGGATATTCAGACCTTGTACATTTTCCAATGCGTAGCTATCATGTGTTGTACTATAGAATCAATACATTTTGTAAAAAAAAGTGCTTGTAAAGGGGTATACACTTCTGGGTGAATTAATTCTGTGTTTTCCTGTTTACTGTAAAAAAGTTGGGATTTTTTGGTATAGTTTTCAATTTTGTTTTATGCTTACACACATTTCATGTTAATGTTGTACTCTTATTTGATTTTGATTGGCTGTGTATAATCATGGAGATTTTATCTAGATTCTTTTACTATATTTTATATGTTATTCTGTTACATTGAAGTTAGATGTACCTCAAATCATTATAGTTACATTGGTAATATGGTGAGATTGCTATCATATCACTGTGTCATTTCCATTATGTTCATCTAATTTCCAATGGAGATGTCTGGTCAGAAGTGGTTTGTTTGGTTCAGTTGCTGGGCCCTCCTTGGATATTGGTGCTTCATGTGAAGTGGAATAACTTAAGGGTAGGTCCCTTTAGCTGGATTTGGTCAAGGCAATAAAGAGAGATGTAATGCTTATGTTATTGCTCCTCTCTCTCAAGGTAAAATTGTGTGGTCTGAGATGGTATCAGGTTTGTTTTGGAGAAATACCACAGACCAATAACCTTGAAAGGTATTGGGAATAAAGATTTCTGCTTTTTTCAAAATTCTGTGTAGATGTCATAGTATGGCGCCATTTGCTAGTTAGGAAGTCATCTGATTTGATTTTAGTGATGGTGTTCACTGTGTTTTTTTAGTCTTTGAAACCAGTGACTCCACAGGGACTTGGTTTTGGTAAATTTGTCACCAGTCTCTACTTCTGTGTACCAGAGTAGTATGTGATATCTGATAGCCAGGGGTTTGAAACTATTTTTTTAAGAATTCTGTACTGACTGGATTTCCGGATTATGAGGTCCTAGGCTATAGGAACTTTAGTATTTGCTGCTATTTACAATAAGTGACACATAAGATTGGTAAAGACACCAATTTTGGAGATGGAGAGGCAAGGCTGAAGGGGAGGAGGAGGCCTTTATTTGAAGATAACAATTCTTGTGTTGTTATGTTCAAAAGTCTTATCTAGTAAGTTTCCCATAGGAAGGTATTGGGAATAGAGACATATTTTTTTTTCAAAATTCCATGTAGGTGTCGTGGTATGGCACCATTTGCTTGTTAGGAAGTGATATGAGTTTATTTTACATGATGGTGTTCATTATGTTATTTTAGTCTTTGAAGCCAGTGACTCCATAGGGACTTGTTTTTTGATTAAATTTGCCACCAGTCTCTACTTATTTGTCCCAGAGTAGTATGTGATATCTCATAGGCAGGGATTTGAAACTATTTTTTTAAGAATTCTGGACTGACTGGTTTCCTGGATGATGAGGTCTTAGGCTATGGGAACTTTACTGTCTGCTGATTTTTATAATAAGTAACGCAAAGAATTGGTAAATACACCAATTTTGGAGATGGAGAGGAAAGGCTGAAGGGGAGGAGGAGGCCTTTATTTGAAGATAACAATTCTTGTGTTGTTATGTTCAAAAGTCTTATCTAGTAAGTTTCCCATAGCTCGCTATCTTTTTTTCCAAATTCTTCATGTACCCACTATCTGACAAATATAATAGAAGTAGCATTATTTACTCACCTAATATTCCAAGAGCTGTTTTACAAATGGTTGGAGACTCATATGTATATTGGGCTTAAAGCCAATGCCTGTAGTGGTGCCATAGGTTTAGATAAAGAACCAGGACTGAAGCAGATTTTGAGAGCTTTTGTGTGATGATAAATTGTGTAGACTTAGGATATCCAGACCTTGTACGTTTTCCAATGCGTAGCTATCATGTGTTGTACTATAGAATCAATACATTTTGTAAAAAAAAGTGCTTGTAAAGGGGTATACACTTCTGGGTGAATTAATTCTGTGTTTTCCTGTTTATTGTAAAAAAGTTGGAAATTTTTTGGTATCGTTTCCAATTTTGTTTTATACTTGCACACATTTCATGTTAATGTTGTACTCTCATTTGATTTTGATTGGCTGTGTATAATCATGGAGATTTTATCTAGATTCTTTTACTATATTTTATATGTTATTCTGTTACATTGAAGTTAGATGTACCTCAAATCATTGTAGTTACATTGGTAATATGGTGAGATTGCTATCATATCACTGTGTCATTTCCATTATGTTCATCTAATTTCCAATGGAGATGTCTGGTCAGAAGTGGTTTGTTTGGTTCAGTTGCTGGGCCCTCCTTGGATATTGGTGCTTCATGTGAAGTGGAATAACTTAGGGTAGGTCCCTTTAGCTGGATTTGGTCAGGGCAATAAAGAGAGATGTAATGCTTATGTTATTGCTCCTCTCTCTCAATGTAAAATTGTGTGGTCTGAGATGGTATCATGTTTGTTTTGGAGAAATACCACAGACCAATAACCTTGAAAGGTATTGGGAATAAAGAGGTCTGCTTTTTTCAAAATTCTGTGTAGGTGTCATAGTATGGCGCCATTTGCTGGTTAGGAAGTCATCTGATTTGATTTTAGTGATGATGTTCACTGTGTTTTTTTAGTCTTTGAAACCAGTGACTCCACAGGGACTTGGTTTTGGTAAATTTGTCACCAGTCTCTACTTCTGTGTACCAGAGTAGTATGTGATAACTGATAGCCAGGGGTTTGAAACTATTTTTTTAAGAATTCTGTACTGACTGGATTTCCGGATTATGAGGTCCTAGGCTATAGGAAATTTAGTATTTGCTGCTATTTACAATAAGTGACACATAAGATTGGTAAAGACACCAATTTTGGAGATGGAGAGGCAAGGCTGAAGGGGAGGAGGAGGCCTTTATTTGAAGATAACAATTCTTGTGTTGTTATGTTCAAAAGTCTTATCTAGTAAGTTTCCCATAGGAAGGTATTGGGAATAGAGACATATTTTTTTTTCAAAATTCCATGTAGGTGTCGTGGTATGGCACCATTTGCTTGTTAGGAAGTCATATGAGTTTATTTTACATGATGGTGTTCATTATGTTATTTTAGTCTTTGAAGCCAGTGACTCCATAGGGACTTGTTTTTTGATTAAATTTGCCACCAGTCTCTACTTATTTGTCCCAGAGTAGTATGTGATATCTCATAGGCAGGGATTTGAAACTATTTTTTTAAGAATTCTGGACTGACTGGTTTCCTGGATGATGAGGTCTTAGGCTATGGGAACTTTACTGTCTGCTGATTTTTATAATAAGTAACGTAAAGAATTGGTAAAGACACCAATTTTGGAGATGGAGAGGGAAGGCTGAAGGGGAGGAGGAGGCCTTTATTTGAAGATAACAATTCTTGTGTTGTTATGTTCAAAAGTCTTATCTAGTAAGTTTCCCATAGCTCGCTATCTTTTTTTCCAAATTCTTCATGTACCCACTATCTGACAAATATAATTGAAGTAGCATTATTTACTCACCTAATATACCAAGAGCTGTTTTACAAATGGTTGGAGACTCATATGTATATTGGGCTTAAAGCCAATGCCTGTAGTGGTGCCATAGGTTTAGATAAAAAACCAGGACTGAAGCAGATTTTGAGAGCTTTTGTGTGATGATAAATTGTGTAGACTTAGGATATCCAGACCTTGTACGTTTTCCAATGCGTAGCTATCATGTGTTGTACTATAGAATCAATACATTTTGTAAAAAAAAGTGCTTGTAAAGGGGTATACATTTCTGGGTGAATTAATTCTGTGTTTTCCTGTTTATTGTAAAAAAGTTGGAAATTTTTTGGTATAGTTTTCAATTTTGTTTTATACTTGCACACATTTCATGTTAATGTTGTACTCTCATTTGATTTTGATTGGCTGTGTATAATCATGGATATTTTATCTAGATTCTTTTACTATATTTTATATGTTATTCTGTTACATTGAAGTTAGATGTACCTCAAATCATTATAGTTACATTGGTAATATGGTGAGATTGCTATCATATCACTGTGTCATTTCCATTATGTTCATCTAATTTCCAATGGAGATGTCTGGTCAGAAGTGGTTTGTTTGGTTCAGTTGCTGGGCCCTCCTTGGATATTGGTGCTTCATGTGAAGTGGAATAACTTAGGGTAGGTCCCTTTAGCTGGATTTGGTCAGGGCAATAAAGAGAGATGTAATGCTTATGTTATTGCTCCTCTCTCTCAAGGTAAAATTGTGTGGTCTGAGATGGTATCAGGTTTGTTTTGGAGAAATACCACAGACCAATAACCTTGAAAGGTATTGGGAATAAAGAGGTCTGCTTTTTTCAAAATTCTGTGTAGGTGTCATAGTATGGCGCCATTTGCTGGTTAGGAAGTCACCTGATTTGATTTTAGTGATGGTGTTCACTGTGTTTTTTTAGTCTTTGAAACCAGTGACTCCACAGGGACTTGGTTTTGGTAAATTTGTCACCAGTCTCTACTTCTGTGTACCAGAGTAGTATGTGATATCTGATAGCCAGGGGTTTGAAACTATTTTTTTAAGAATTCTGTACTGACTGGATTTCCGGATTATGAGGTCCTAGGCTATAGGAACTTTAGTATTTGCTGCTATTTACAGTAAGTGACACAAAAGATTGGTAAAGACACAAATTTTGGAGATGGAGAGGCAAGGCTGAAGGGGAGGAGGAGGCCTTTATTTGAAGATAACAATTCTTGTGTTGTTATGTTCAAAAGTCTTATCTAGTAAGTTTCCCATAGGAAGGTATTGGGAATAGAGACATTTTTTTTTTTCAAAATTCCATGTAGGTGTCGTGGTATGGCACCATTTGCTTGTTAGGAAGTCATATGAGTTTATTTTACATGATGGTGTTCATTATGTTATTTTAGTCTTTGAAGCCAGTGACTCCATAGGGACTTGTGTTTTAATTAAATTTGCCACCAGTCTCTACTTATTTGTCCCAGAGTAGTATGTGATATCTCATAGGCAGGGATTTGAAACTATTTTTTTAAGAATTCTGGACTGACTGGTTTCCTGGATGATGAGGTCTTAGGCTATGGGAACTTTACTGTCTGCTGATTTTTATAATAAGTAACGCAAAGAATTGGTAAAGACACCAATTTTGGAGATGGAGAGGAAAGGCTGAAGGGGAGGAGGAGGCCTTTATTTGAAGATAACAATTCTTGTGTTGTTATGTTCAAAAGTCTTATGTAGTAAGTTTCCCATAGCTCGCTATCTTTTTTTCCAAATTCTTCATGTACCCACTATCTGACAAATATAATTGAAGTAGCATTATTTACTCACCTAATATACCAAGAGCTGTTTTACAAATGGTTGGATACTCATATGTATATTGGGCTTAAAGCCAATGCCTGTAGTGGTGCCATAGGTTTAGATAAAGAACCAGGACTGAAGCAGATTTTGAGAGCTTTTGTGTGATGATAAATTGTGTAGACTTAGGATATCCAGACCTTGTACGTTTTCCAATGCCTAGCTATCATGTGTTGTACTATAGAATCAATACATTTTGTAAAAAAAAGTGCTTGTAAAGGGGTATACACTTCTGGGTGAATTAATTCTGTGTTTTCCAGTTTAATGTAAAAAAGTTGGGATTTTTTGGTATAGTTTTAAATTTTGTTTTATACTTACACACATTTCATGTTAATGTTGTACTCTCATTTGATTTTGATTGGCTGTGTATAATCATGGAGATTTTATCTAGATTCTTTTACTATATTTTATATGTTATTCTGTTACATTGAAGTTAGATGTGCCTCAAATCATTATAGTTACATTGCTAATATGGTGAGATTGCTATCATATCACTGTGTCATTTCCATTATGTTTATCTAATTTCCAATGGAGATGTCTGGTCAGAAGTGGTTTGTTTGGTTCAGTTGCTGGGCCCTCCTTGGATATTGGTGCTTCATGTGAAGTGGAATAACTTAGGGTAGGTCCCTTTAGCTGGATTTGGTCAGTGCAATAAAGAGAGATGTAATGCTTATGTTATTGCTCCTCTCTCTCAAGGTAAAATTGTGTGGTCTGAGATGGTATCATGTTTGTTTTGGAGAAATACCACAGACCAATAACCTTGAAAGGTATTGGAAATAAAGAGGTCTGCTTTTTTCAAAATTCTGTGTAGGTGTCATAGTATGGCGCCATTTGCTGGTTAGGAAGTCATCTGATTTGATTTTAGTGATGGTGTTCACTGTGTTTTTTTAGTCTTTGAAACCAGTGACTCCACAGGGACTTGATTTTGGTAAATTTGTCACCAGTCTCTACTTCTATGTACCAGAGTAGTATGTGATATCTGATAGCCAGGGGTTTGAAACTATTTTTTTATGAATTCTGTACTGACTGGATTTCCGGATTATGAGGTCCTAGGCTATAGGAACTTTAGTATTTGCTGCTATTTACAATAAGTGACACATAAGATTGGTAAAGACACCAATTTTGGAGATGGAGAGGCAAGGCTGAAGGGGAAGAGGAGGCCTTTATTTGAAGATAACAATTCTTGTGTTGTTATGTTCAAAAGTCTTATCTAGTAAGTTTCCCATAGCTCGCTATCTTTTTTTCCAAATTCTTCATGTACCCACTATCTGACAAATATAATAGAAGTAGCATTATTTACTCACCTAATATTCCAAGAGCTGTTTTACAATTGGTTGGAGACTCATATGTATATTGGGCTTAAAGCCAATGCCTGTAGTGGTGCCATAGGTTTAGATAAAGAACCAGGACTGAAGCAGATTTTGAGAGCTTTTGTGTGATGATAAATTGTGTAGACTTAGGATATCCAGACCATGTACGTTTTCCAATGCATAGCTATCATGTGTTGTACTATAGAATCAATACATTTTGTAAAAAAAGTGCTTGTAAAGGGCTATACACTTCTGGGTGAATTAATTCTGTGTTTTCCTGTTTACTGTAAAAAAGTTGGGATTTTTTGGTATAGTTTTCAATTTTATTTTATACTTGCACACATTTCATGTTAATGTTGTACTCTCATTTGATTTTGATCGGCTGTGTATAATCATGGAGATTTTATCTAGATTATTTTACTATATTTTATATGTTATTCTGTTACATTGAAGTTAGATGTACCTCAAATCATTATAGTTACATTGGTAATATGGTGAGATTGCTATCATATCACTGTGTCATTTCCATTATGTTCATCTAATTTCCAATGGAGATGTCTGGTCAGAAGTGGTTTGTTTGGTTCAGTTGCTGGGCCCTCCTTGGATATTGGTGCTTCATGTGAAGTGGAATAACTTAGGGTAGGTCCCTTTAGATGGATTTGGTCAGGGCAGTAAAGAGGAGATGTAATGCTTATGTTATTGCTCCTCTCTCTCAAGGTAAAATTGTGTGGTCTGAGATGGTATCATGTTTGTTTTGGAGAAATACCACAGACCAATAACCTTGAAAGGTATTGGGAATAAAGAGGTCTGCTTTTTTCAAAATTCTGTGTAGGTGTCATAGTATGGCGCCATTTGCTGGTTAGGAAGTCATCTGATTTGATTTTAGTGATGGTGTTCACTGTGTTTTTTTAGTCTTTGAAACCAGTGACTCCACAGGGACTTGGTTTTGGTAAATTTGTCGCCAGTCTCTACTTCTGTGTACCAGAGTAGTATGTGATTTCTGATAGCCAGGGGTTTAAAACTATTTTTTTAAGAATTCTGTACTGACTGGATTTCCGGATTATGAGGTCCTAGGCTATAGGAACTTTAGTATTTGCTGCTATTTACAATAAGTGACACAAAAGATTGGTAAAGACACCAATTTTGGAGATGGAGAGGAAAGGCTGAAGGGGAGGAGGAGGCCTTTATTTGAACACAACAATTCTTTTGTTGTTATGTTCAAAAGTCTTATCTAGTAAGTTTCCCATAGGAAGGTATTGGGAATGGAGACATATTTATTTTTCAAAATTCCATGTAGGTGTCATGGTATGGCACCATTTGCTTGTTAGGAAGTCATATGAGTTTATTTTACATGATGGTGTTCATTATGTTATTTTAGTTTTTGAAGCCAGTGACTCCATAGGGACTTGATTTTTGATTAAATTTACCACCAGTCTCTACTAATTTGTCCCAGAGTAGTATGTGATATCTCATAGGCAGGGATTTGAAACTATTTTTTTAAGAATTCTGGACTGACTGGTTTCCTGGATAATGAGGTCTTAGGCTATGGGAACTTTACTGTCTGCTGATTTTTATAATAAGTAAGGCAAAGAATTGTTAAAGACACCAATTTTGGAGATGGAGAGGAAAGGCTGAAGGGGAGGAGGAGGCCTTTATTTCAAGATAACAATTCTTGTGTTGTTATGTTCAAAAGTCTTATCTAGTAAGTTTCCCATAGCTCGCTATCTTTTTTTCCAAATTCTTCATGTACCCACTATCTGACAAATATAATAGAAATAGCATTATTTACTCACCTAATATTCCAAGAGCTGTTTTACAAATGGTTGGAGACTCATATGTATATTGGGCTTAAAGCCAATGCCTGTAGTGGTGCCATAGGTTTAGATAAAGAACCAGGACTGAAGCAGATTTTGAGAGCTTTTGTGTGATGATAAATTGTGTAGACTTAGGATATCCAGACCTTGTACGTTTTCCAATGCGTAGCTATCATGTGTTGTACTATAGAATCAATACATTTTGTAAAAAAAAGTGCTTGTAAAGGGGTATACACTTCTGGGTGAATTAATTCTGTGTTTTCCTGTTTACTGTAAAAAAGTTGGGATTTTTTGGTATAGTTTTCAATTTTGTTTTATACTTGCACACATTTCATGTTAATGTTGTACTCTCATTTGATTTTGATCGGCTGTGTATAATCATGGAGATTTTATCTAGATTATTTTACTATATTTTATATGTTATTCTGTTACATTGAAGTTAGATGTACCTCAAATCATTATAGTTACATTGGTAATATGGTGAGATTGCTATCATATCACTGTGTCATTTCCATTATGTTCATCTAATTTCCAATGGAGATGTCTGGTCAGAAGTGGTTTGTTTGGTTCAGTTGCTGGGCCCTCCTTGGATATTGGTGCTTCATGTGAAGTGGAATAACTTAGGGTAGGTCCCTTTAGCTGGATTTGGTCAGGGCAGTAAAGAGGAGATGTAATGCTTATGTTATTGTTCCTCTCTCTCAAGGTAAAATTGTGTGGTCTGAGATGGTATCATGTTTGTTTTGGAGAAATACCACAGACCAATAACCTTGAAAGGTATTGGGAATAAAGAGGTCTGCTTTTTTCAAAATTCTGTGTAGGTGTCATAGTATGGCGCCATTTGCTGGTTAGGAAGTCATCTGATTTGATTTTAGTGATGGTGTTCACTGTGTTTTTTTAGTCTTTGAAACCAGTGACTCCACAGGGACTTGGTTTTGGTAAATTTGTCGCCAGTCTCTACTTCTGTGTACCAGAGTAGTATGTGATTTCTGATAGCCAGGTGTTTGAAACTATTTTTTTAAGAATTCTGTACTGACTGGATTTCCGGATTAGGAGGTCCTAGGCTATAGGAACTTTAGTATTTGCTGCTATTTACAATAAGTGACACAAAAGATTGGTAAAGACACCAATTTTGGAGATGGAGAGGAAAGGCTGAAGGGGAGGAGGAGGCCTTTATTTGAACACAACAATTCTTGTGTTGTTATGTTCAAAAGTCTTACCTAGTAAGTTTCCCATAGGAAGGTATTGGGAATAGAGACATATTTTTTTTTCAAAATTCCATGTAGGTGTCGTGGTATGGCACCATTTGCATGTTAGGAAGTCATATGAATTTATTTTACATGATGGTGTTCATTATGTTATTTTAGTCTTTAAAGCCAGTAACTCCATAGGGACTTGTTTTTTTATTAAATTTGCCACCAGTCTCTACTTATTTGTCCCAGAGTAGTATGTGATATCTCATAGGCAGGGATTTGAAACTATTTTTCTAAGAATTCTGGACTGACTGGTTTCCTGGATGATGAGGTATTAGGCTATGGGAACTTTACTGTCTGCTTATTTTTATAATAAGTAACGCAAAGAATTGGTAAAGACACCAATTTTGGAGATGGAGAGGAAAGGCTGAAGGGGAGGAGGAGGCCTTTATTTGAAGATAACAATTCTTGTGTTGTTATGTTCAAAAGTCTTATCTAGTAAGTTTCCCATAGTTCGCTATCTTTTTTTCCAAATTCTTCATGTACCCACTATCTGACAAATATAATAGAAGTAGCATTATTTACTCACCTAATATTCCAAGAGCTGTTTTACAAATGGTTGGAGACTCATATGTATATTGGGCTTAAAGCCAATGCCTGTAGTGGTGCCATAGGTTTAGATAAAGAACCAGGACTGAAGCAGATTTTGAGAGCTTTTGTGTGATGATAAATTGTGTAGACTTAGGATATCCAGACCTTGTACGTTTTCCAATGCGTAGCTATCATGTGTTGTACTATAGAATCAATACATTTTGTAAAAAAAAAAGTGCTTGTAAAGGGGTATACACTTCTGGGTGAATTAATTCTGTGTTTTCCTGTTTACTGTAAAAAAGTTGGGATTTTTTGGTATCGTTTTCAATTTTGTTTTATACTTGCACACATTTCATGATAATGTTGTACTCTCATTTGATTTTGATTGGCTGTGTATAATCATGGAGATTTTATCTAGATTCTTTTACTATATTTTATATGTTATTCTGTTACATTGAAGTTAGATGTACCTCAAATCATTATAGTTACATTGGTAATATGGTGAGATTGCTATCATATCACTGTGTCATTTCCATTATATTCATCTAATTTCCAATGGAGATGTCTGGTCAGAAGTGGTTTGTTTGGTTCAGTTGCTGGGCCCTCCTTGGATATTGGTGCTTCATGTGAAGTGGAATAACTTAGGGTAGGTCCCTTTAGCTGGATTTGATCAGGGCAATAAAGAGAGATGTAATGCTTATGTTATTGCTCCTCTCTCTCAAGGTAAAATTGTGTGGTCTGAGATGGTATCATGTTTGTTTTGGAGAAATACTACAGACCAATAACCTTGAAAGGTATTGCGAATAAAGAGGTGTGCTTTTTTCAAAATTCTGTGCAGGTGTCATAGTATGGCACCATTTGCTGGTTAGGAAGTCATCTGATTTGATTTTAGTGATGGTGTTCACTGTATTTTTTTAGTCTTTGAAACCAGTGACTCCACAGGGACTTGGTTTTGGTAAATTTGTCACCAGTCTCTACTTCTGTGTACCAGAGTAGTATTGTGATATCTGATAGCCAGGAGTTTGAAACTATTTTTTTAAGAATTCTGTACTGACTGGATTTCCGGATTATGAGGTCCTAGGCTATAGGAACTTTAGTATTTGCTGCTATTTACAATAAGTGACACAAAAGATTGGTAAAGACACCAATTTTGGAGATGGAGAGGAAAGGCTGAAGGGGAGGAGGAGGCCTTTATTTGAACATAACAATTCTTGTGTTGTTATGTTCAAAAGTCTTATCTAGTAAGTTTCCCATAGGAAGGTATTGGGAATGGAGACATATTTTTTTTTCAAAATTCCATGTAGGTGTCATGGTATGGCACCATTTGCTTGTTAGGAAGTCATATGAGTTTATTTTACATGATTGTGTTCATTATGTTATTTTAGTCTTTGAAGCCAGTGACTCCATAGGGACTTGTTTTTTGATTAAATTTGCCACCAGTCTCTACTTATTTGTCCCAGAGTAGTATGTGATATCTCATAGGCAGGGATTTGAAACTATTTTTTTAAGAATTCTGGACTGACTGGTTTCCTGGATGATGAGGTCTTAGGCTATGGGAACTTTACTGTCTGCTGATTTTTATAATAAGTAACGCAAAGAATTGGTAAAGACACCAATTTTGGAGATGGAGAGGAAAGGCTGAAGGGGAGGAGGAGGCCTTTATTTGAAGATAACAATTCTTGTGTTGTTATGTTCAAAAGTCTTATCTAGTAAGTTTCCCATAGTTCGCTATCTTTTTTTCCAAATTCTTCATGTACCCACTATCTGACAAATATAATAGAAGTAGCATTATTTACTCACCTAATATACCAAGAGCTGTTTTACAAATGGTTGGAGACTCATATGTATATTGGGCTTAAAGCCAATGCCTGTAGTGGTGCCATAGGTTTAGATAAAGAACCAGGACTGAAGCAGATTTTGAGAGCTTTTGTGTGATGATAAATTGTGTAGACTTAGGATATCCAAACCTTGTACGTTTTCCAATGCGTAGCTATCATGTGTTGTACTATAGAATCAATACATTTTGTAAAAAAAAAAGTGCTTGTAAAGGGGTATACACTTCTGGGTGAATTAATTCTGTGTTTTCCTGTTTACTGTAAAAAAGTTGGGATTTTTTGGTATCGTTTTCAATTTTGTTTTATACTTGCACACATTTCATGATAATGTTGTACTCTCATTTGATTTTGATTGGCTGTGTATAATCATGGAGATTTTATCTAGATTCTTTTACTATAGTTTATATGTTATTCTGTTACATTGAAGTTAGATGTACCTCAAATCATTATAGTTACATTGGTAATATGGTGAGATTGCTATCATATCACTGTGTCATTTCCATTATGTTCATCTAATTTCCAATGGAGATGTCTGGTCAGACGTGGTTTGTTTGGTTCAGTTGCTGGGCCCTCCTTGGATATTGGTGCTTCATGTGAAGTGGAATAACTTAGGGTAGGTCCCTTTAGCTGGATTTGATCAGGGCAATAAAGAGAGATGTAATGCTTATGTTATTGCTCCTCTCTCTCAAGGTAAAATTGTGTGGTCTGAGATGGTATCATGTTTGTTTTGTAGAAATACCACAGACCAATAACCTTAAAGGTATTGGGAATAAAGAGGTCTGCTTTATTCAAAATTCTGTGTAGGTGTCATAGTATGGCGCCATTTGCTGGTTAGGAAGTCAACTGATTTGATTTTAGTGATGGTGTTCACTGTGTTTTTTTAGTCTTTGAAACCAGTGACTCCACAGGGACTTGGTTTTGGTAAATTTGTCACCAGTCTCTACTTCTGTGTACCAGAGTAGTATGTGATATCTGATAGCCAGGGGTTTGAAACTATTTTTTTTAAGAATTCTGTACTGACTGGATTTCCGGATTATGAGGTCCTAGGCTATAGGAACTTTAGTATTTGCTGCTATTTACAATAAGTGACACATAAGATTGGTAAGGACACCAATTTTGGAGATGGAGAGGCAAGGCTGAAGGGGAGGAGGAGGCCTTTATTTGAAGATAACAATTCTTGTGTTGTTATGTTCAAAAGTCTTATCTAGTAAGTTTCCCATAGGAAGGTATTGGGAATAGAGACATATTTTTTTTTCAAAATTCCATATAGGTGTCGTGGTATGGCACCATTTGCTTGTTAGGAAGTCATATAAGTTTATTTTACATGATGGTGTTCATTATGTTATTTTAGTCTTTGAAGCCAGAGACTCCATAGGGACTTGTTTTTTGATTAAATTTGCCACCAGTCTCTACTTATTTGTCCCAGAGTAGTAAGTGATATCTCATAGGCAGGGATTTGAAACTATTTTTTTAAGAATTCTGGACTGACTGGTTTCCTGGATGATGAGGTCTTAGGCTATGGGAACTTTACTATCTGCTGATTTTTATAATAAGTAACGCAAAGAATTGGTAAAGACACCAATTTTGGAGATGGAGAGGAAAGGCTGAAGGGGAGGAGGAGGCCTTTATTTGAAGATAACAATTCTTGTGTTGTTATGTTCAAAAGTCTTATCTAGTAAGTTTCCCATAGCTCGCTATCTTTTTTTCCAAATTCTTCATGTACCCACTATCTGACAAATATAATAGAAGTAGCATTATTTACTCACCTAATATTCCAAGAGCTGTTTTACAAATGGTTGGAGACTCATATGTATATTGGGCTTAAAGCCAATGCCTGTAGTGGTGCCATAGGTTTAGATAAAGAACCAGGACTGAAGCAGATTTTGAGAGCTTTTGTGTGATGATAAATTGTGTAGACTTACGATATCCAGACCTTGTACGTTTTTCAATGCGTAGCTATCATGTGTTGTACTATAGAATCAATACATTTTGGAAAAAAAAAGTGCTTGTAAAGGGGTATACACTTCTGGGTGAATTAATTCTGTGTTTTCCTGTTTATTGTAAAAAAGTTGGGATTTTTTGGTATAGTTTTCAATTTTGTTATATACTTGCACACATTTCATGTTAATGTTGTACTCTCATTTGATTTTGATTGGCTGTGTATAATCATGGAGATTTTATCTAGATTCTTTTACTATATTTTATATGTTATTCTGTTACATTGAAGTTAGACGCACCTCAAATCATTATAGTTACATTGGTAATATGGTGAGATTGCTATCATATCACTGTGTCATTTCCATTATGTTCATCTAATTTCCAATGGAGATGTCTGGTCAGAAGTGGTTTGTTTGGTTCAGTTGCTGGGTCCTCCTTGGATATTGGTGCTTCATGTGAAGTGGAATAACTTAGGGTAGGTCCCTTTTGCTGGATTTGGTCAGGGCAATAAAGAGATATGTAATGCTTACGTTATTGCTCCTCTCTCTCAAGGTAAAATTGTGTGGTCTGAGATGGTATCATGTTTGTTTTGGAGAAATACCACAGACCAATAACCTTAAAAGGTATTGGGAATTAAGAGGTCTGCTTTTTTCAAAATTCTGTGTAGGTGTCATAGTATGGCGCCATTTGCTGGTTAGGAAGTCATCTGATTTAATTATAGTGATGGTGTTCACTGTGTTTTTTTAGTCTTTGAAACCAGTGACTCCACAGGGACTTGGTTTTGGTAAATTTGTCACCAGTCTCTACTTCTGTGTACCAGAGTAGTATGTGATATCTGATAGCCAGGGGTTTGAAACTATTTTTTTAAGAATTCTGTACTGACTGGATTTCCGAATTATGAGGTCCTAGGCTATAGGAACTTTAGTATTTGCTGCTATTTACAATAAGTGACACATAAGATTGGTAAAGACACCAATTTTGGAGATGGAGAGGCAAGGCTGAAGGGGAGGAGGAGGCCTTTATTTGAAGATAACAATTCTTGTGTTGTTATGTTCAAAAGTCTTATCTAGTAAGTTTCCCATAGGAAGGTATTGGGAATAGAGACATATTTTTTTTTTTTAATTCCATGTAGGTGTCGTGGTATGGCACCATTTGCTTGTTAGGAAGTCATATGAGATTATTTTACATGATGGTGTTCATTATGTTATTTTAGTCTTTGAAGCCAGTGACTCCATAGGGACTTGTTTTTTTATTACATTTGCCACCAGTCTCTACTTATTTGTCCCAGAGTAGTATGTGATATCTCATAGGCAGGGATTTGAAACTATTTTTTTAAGAATTCTGGACTGACTGGTTTCCTGGATGATGAGGTCTTAGGCTATGGGAACTTTACTGTCTGCTGATTTTTATAATAAGTAACGCAAAGAATTGGTAAAGACACCAATTTTGGAGATTGAGAGGAAAGGCTGAAGGGGAGGAGGAGGCCTTTATTTGAAGATAACAATTCTTGTGTTGTTATGTTCAAAAGTCTTATCTAGTAAGTTTCCCATAGCTCGCTATCTTTTTTTCCAAATTCTTCATGTACCCACTATCTGACAAATATAATAGAAGTAGCATTATTTACTCACCTAATATTCCAAGAGCTGTTTTACCATTGGTTGGAGACTCATATGTATATTGGGCTTAAAGCCAATGCCTGTAGTGGTGCCATAGGTTTAGATAAAGAACCAGGACTGAAGCACATTTTGAGAGCTTTTGTGTGATGATAAATTGTGTAGACTTTGGATATCCAGGCCTTGTACGTTTTCCAATGCGTAGCTATCATGTGTTGTACTATTGAATCAATACATTTTGTAAAAAAAAAGTGCTTGTAAAGGGGTATACACTTCTGGGTGAATTAATTCTGTGTTTTCCTGTTTATTGTAAAAAAGTTGGAAATTTTTTGGTATAGTTTTCAATTTTGTTTTATGCTTACACACTTTTCATGTTAATGTTGTACTCTCATTTGATTTTGATTGGCTGTGTATAATCATGGAGATTTTATCTAGATTATTTTACTATATTTTATATGTTATTCTGTTACATTGAAGTTAGATGTACCTCAAATCATTATAGTTACATTGGTAGTATGGTGAGATTGCTATCATATCACTGTGTCATTTCCATTATGTTCATCTAATTTCCAATGGAGATGTCTGGTCAGAAGTGGTTTGTTTGGTTCAGTTGCTGGGCCCTCCTTGGATATTGGTGCTTCATGTGAAGTGGAATAACTTAGGGTAGGTCCCTTTAGCTGGATTTGATCAGGGCAATAAAGAGAGATGTAATGCTTATGTTATTGCTCCTCTCTCTCAAGGTAAAATTGTGTGGTCTGAGATGGTATCAGGTTTGTTTTGGAGAAATACCACAGACCAATAACCTTGAAAGGTATTGGGAATAAAGAGGTCTGCTTTTTTCAAAATTCTGTGTAAGTGTCATAGTATGGCGCCATTTGCTGTTTAGGAAGTCATCTGATTTGATTTTAGTGATGGTGTTCACTGTGTTTTTTTAGTCTTTGAAACCAGTGACTCCACAGGGACTTGGTTTTGGTAAATTTGTCACCAGTCTCTACTTCTGTGTACCAGAGTAGTATCTGATATCTGATAGCCAGGGGTTTGAAACTATTTTTTTAAGAATTCTGTACTGACTGGATTTCCGGATTATGAGGTCCTAGGCTATAGGAACTTTAGTATTTGCTGCTATTTACAATAAGTGACACATAAGATTGGTAAAGACACCAATTTTGGAGATGGAGAGGCAAGGCTGAAGGGGAGGAGGAGGCCTTTATTTGAAGATAACAATTCTTGTGTTGTTATGTTCAAATGTCTTATCTAGTAAGTTTCCCATAGGAAGGTATTGGGAATAGAGACATATTTTTTTTTCAAAATTCCATGTAGGTGTCATGGTATGGCACCATTTGCTTGTTAGGAAGTCATATGAGTTTATTTTACATAATGGTGTTCATTATGTTATTTTAGTCTTTGAAGCCAGTGACTCCATAGGGACTTGTTTTTTTATTACATTTGCCACCAGTCTCTACTTATTTGTCCCAGAGTAGTATGTGATATCTCATAGGCAGGGATTTGAAACTATTTTTTTAAGAATTCTGGACTGACTGGTTTCCTGGATGATGAGGTCTTAGGCTATGGGAACTTTACTGTCTGCTGATTTTTATAATAAGTAACGCAAAGAATTGGTAAAGACACCAATTTTGGAGATTGAGAGGAGAGGCTGAAGGGGAGGAGGAGGCCTTTATTTGAAGATAACAATTCTTGTGTTGTTATGTTCAAAAGTCTTATCTAGTAAGTTTCCCATAGCTCGCTATCTTTTTTTCCAAATTCTTCATGTACCCACTATCTGACAAATATAATAGAAGTAGCATTATTTACTCACCTAATATTCCAAGAGCTGTTTTACCATTGGTTGGAGACTCATATGTATATTGGGCTTAAAGCCAATGCCTGTAGTGGTGCCATAGGTTTAGATAAAGAACCAGGACTGAAGCAGATTTTGAGAGCTTTTGTGTGATGATAAATTGTGTAGACTTAGGATATCCAGACCTTGTACGTTTTCCACTGCGTAGCTATCATGTGTTGTAGTATAGAATCAATACATTTTGGAAAAAAAGTGCTTGTAAAGGGGTATACACTTCTGGGTGAATTAATTCTGTGTTTTCCTGTTTATTGTAAAAAAGTTGGACATTTTTTGGTATAGTTTTCAATTTTGTTTTATACTTGCACACATTTCATGTTAATGTTGTACTCTCATTTGATTTTGATTGGCTGTGTATAATCATGGAGATTTTATCTAGATTCTTTTACTATATTTTATATGTTATTCTGTTACATTGAAGTTACATGTACCTCAAATCATTATAGTTACATTGGTAATATGGTGAGATTGCTATCATATCACTGTGTCATTTCCATTATGTTCATCTTATTTCCAATGGAGATGTCTGGTCAGAAGTGGTTTGTTTGGTTCAGTTGCTGGGCCCTCCTTGGATATTGGTGCTTCATGTGAAGTGGAATAACTTAGGGTAGGTCCCTTAAGCTGGATTTGGTCAGGACAATAAAGAGAGATGTAATGCTTATGTTATTGCTCCTCTCTCTCAAGGTAAAATTGTGTGGTCCGAGATGGTATCAGGTTTGTTTTGGAGAAATACCACAGACCAATAACCTTGAAAGGTATTGGGAATAAAGAGGTCTGCTTTTTTCAAAATTCTGTGTAGGTGTCATAGTATGGCGCAATTTGCTGGTTAGGAAGTCATCTGATTTGATTTTAGTGATGGTGTTCACTGTGTTTTTTTAGTCTTTGAAACCAGTGACTCCGCAGGAACTTGGTTTTGGTAAATTTGTCACCAGTCTCTACTTCTGTGTACCAGAGTAGTATGTGATATCTGATAGCCAGGGGTTTGAAACTATTTTTTTAAGAATTCTGTACTGACTGGATTTCCGGATTATGAGGTCCTAGGCTATAGGAACTTTAGTATTTGCTGCTATTTACAATAAGTGACACATAAGATTGGTAAAGACACCAATTTTGGAGATGGAGAGGCAAGGCTGAAGGGGAGGAGGAGGCCTTTATTTGAAGATAACAATTCTTGTGTTGTTATGTTCAAAAGTCTTATCAGTAAGTTTCCCATAGGAAGGTATTGGGAATAGAGACATATATTTTTTTCAAAATTCCATGTAGGTGTTGTGGTATGGCACCATTTGCTTGTTAGGAAGTCATATGAGTTTATTTTACATGATGGTGTTCATTATGTTATTTTAGTCTTTGAAGCCAGTGACTCCATAGGGACTTGTTTTTTGATTAAATTTGCCACCAGTCTCTACTTATTTGTCCCAGAGTAGTATGTGATATCTCATAGGCAGGGATTTGAAACTATTTTTTTAAGAATTCTGGACTGACTGGTTTCCTGGCTGATGAGGTCTTAGGCTATGGGAACTTTACTGTCTGCTGATTTTTATAATAAGTAACGCAAAGAATTGGTAAAGACACCAATTTTGGAGATGGAGAGGAAAGGCTAAATGGGAGGAGGAGGCCTTTATTTGAAGATAACAATTCTTGTGTTGTTATGTTCAAAAGATTATCTATGAAGTTTCCCATAGCTCACTATCTTTTTTTCCAAATTCTTCATGTACCCACTATCTGACAAATTTAATAGAAGTAGCATTATTTACTCACCTAATATTCCAAGAGCTGTTTTACAAATGGTTGGAGACTCATATGTATATTGGGCTTAAAGCCAATGCCTGTAGTTGTGCCATAGGTTTAGATAAAGAACCAGGACTGAAGCAGATTTTGAGAGCTTTTGTGTGATGATAAATTGTGTAGACTTAGGATATCCAGACCTTGTACGTTTTCCAATGCGTAGCTATCATGTGTTTTACTATAGAATCAATACATTTTGTAAAAAAAAAAGTGCTTGTAAAGGGGTATACACTTCTGGGTGAATTAATTCTGTGTTTTCCTGTTTACTGTAAAAAAGTTGGGATTTTTTGGTATAGTTTTCAATTTTGTTTTATACTTGCACACATTTCATGTTAATGTTGTACTCTCATTTGATTTTGATTGGCTGTGTATAATCATGGAGATTTTATCTAGATTCTTTTACTATATTTTATATGTTATTCTGTTACATTGAAGTTAGATGTACATTAAATCATTATAGTTACATTGGTAATATGGTGAGATTGCTATCATATCACTGTGTCATTTCCATTATGTTCATCTAATTTCCAATGGAGATGTCTGGTCAGAAGTGGTTTGTTTGGTTCAGTTGCTGGGCCCTCCTTGGATATTGGTGCTTCATGTGAAGTGGAATAACTTAGGGTAGGTCCCTTTAGCTGGATTTGATCAGGGCAATAAAGAGAGATGTAATGCTTATGTTATTGCTCCTCTCTCTCAAGGTAAAATTGTGTGGTCTGAGATGGTATCAGGTTTGTTTTGGAGAAATACCACAGACCAATAACCTTGAAAGGTATTGGGAATAAAGAAGTCTGCTTTTTTCAAAATTCTGTGTAGGTGTCATAGTATGGCGCCATTTGCTGGTTAGGAAGTCATCTGATTTGATTTTAGTGATGGTGTTCACTGTGTTTTTTTAGTCTTTGAAACCAGTGACTCCACAGGGACTTGGTTTTGGTAAATTTGTCACCAGTCTCTACTTCTGTGTACCAGAGTAGTATGTGATATCTGATAGCCAGGGGTTTGAAACTATTTTTTTAAGAATTCTGTACTGACTGGATTTCTGGATTATGAGGTCCTAGGCTATAGGAACTTTAGTATTGGCTGCTATTTACAATAAGTGACACATAAGATTGGTAAAGACACCAATTTTGGAGATGGAGAGGCAAGGCTGAAGGGGAGGAGGAGGCCTTTATTTGAAGATAACTATTCTTGTGTTGTTATGTTCAAAAGTCTTATCTCGTAAGTTTCCCATAGGAAGGTATTGTGAATAGAGACATATGTTTTTTTCAAAATTCCATGTAGGTGTCGTGGTATGGCACCATTTGCATGTTAGGAAGTCATATGAATTTATTTTACATGATGGTGTTCATTATGTTATTTTAGTCTTTGAAGCCAGTGACTCCATAGGGACTTGTTTTTTGATTAAATTTGCCACCAGTCTCTACTTATTTGTCCCAGAGTAGTATGTGATATCTCATAGGCAGGGATTTGAAACTATTTTTTTAAGAATTCTGGACTGACTGGTTTCCTGGATGATGAGGTCTTAGGCTATGGGAACTTTACTGTCTGCTGATTTTTATAATAAGTAACGCAAAGAATTGGTAAAGACACAATTTTGGAGATGGAGAGGAAAGGCTGAAGGGGAGGAGGAGGCCTTTATTTGAAGATAACAATTCTTGTGTTGTTATGTTCAAAAGTCTTATCTAGTAAGTTTCCCATAGGTCGCTATCTTTTTTTCCAAATTCTTCATGTACCCACTATCTGACAAATATAATAGAAGTAGCATTATTTACTCACCTAATATACCAAAAGCTGTTTTACAAATGGTTGGAGACTCATATGTATATTGGGCTTAAGCCAATGCCTGTAGTGGTGCCATAGGTTTAGATAAAGAACCAGGACTGAAGCAGATTTTGAGAGCTTTTGTGTGATGATAAATTGTGTAGACTTAGGATATCCAGACCTTGTACGTTTTCCAATGCGTAGCTATCATGTGTTGTACTATAGAATCAATACATTTTGTAAAAAAAAGTGCTTGTAAAGGGGTATACACTTCTGGGTGAATTAATTCTGTGTTTTCCTGTTTACTGTAAAAAAGTTGGGATTTTTTGGTATAGTTTTCAATTTTGTTTTATACTTACACACATTTCATGTAAATGTTGTACTCTCATTTGATTTTGATTGGCTGTGTATAATCATGAAGATTTTATCTAGATTCTTTTACTATATTTTATATGTTATTCTGTTACATTGAAGTTAGATGTACCTCAAATCATTATAGTTACATTGGTAATATGGTGAGATTGCTATCATATCACTGTGTCATTTCCATTATGTTCATCTAATTTCCAATGGAGATGTCTGGTCAGAAGTGGTTTGTTTGGTTCAGTTGCTGGGCCCTCCTTGGATATTGGTGCTTCATGTGAAGTGGAATAACTTAGGGTAGGTCCCTTTAGCTGGATTTGGTCAGGGCAATAAAGAGAGATGTAATGCTTATGTTATTGCTCCTCTCTCTCAAGGTAAAATTGTGTGGTCTGAGATGGTATCATGTTTGTTTTGGAGAAATACCACAGACCAATAACCTTGAAAGGTATTGGGCATAAAGAGGTCTGCTTTTTTCAAAATTCTGTGTAGGTGTCATAGTATGGCGCCATTTGCTGGTTAGGAAGTCATCTGATTTGATTTTAGCGATGGTGTTCACTGTGTTTTTTTAGTCTTTGAAACCAGTGACTCCACAGGGACTTGGTTTTGGTAAATTTGTCACCAGTCTCTACTTCTGTGTACCAGAGTAGTATGTGATATCTGATAGCCAGGGGTTTGAAACTATTCTTTTAAGAATTCTGTACTGACTGGATTTCCGGATTATGAGGTCCTAGGCTATAGGAACTTTAGTATTTGCTGCTATCTACAATAATTGAAACATAAGATTGGTAAAGACACCAATTTTGGAGATGGAGAGGCAAGGCTGAAGGGGAGGAGGAGGCCTTTATTTGAAGATAACAATTCTTGTGTTGTTATGTTCAAAAGTCTTATCTAGTAAGTTTCCCATAGGAAGGTATTGGGAATAGAGACATATATTTTTTTCAAAATTCCATGTAGGTGTCGTGGTATGGCACCATTTGCTTGTTAGGAAGTCATATGAGTTTATTTTACATGATGGTGTTCATTATGTTATTTTAGTCTTTGAAGCCAGTGACTCCATGGGACTAGTTTTTTGATTAAATTTGCCACCAGTCTCTACTTATTTGTCCCAGAGTAGTATGTGATATCTCATAGGCAGGGATTTGAAACTATTTTTTTTATGAATTCTGGACTGACTGGTTTCCTGGATGATGAGGTCTTAGGCTATGGGAACTTTACTGTCTGCTGATTTTTATAATAATAAGTAACACAAAGAATTAGTAAAGACACCAATTTTGGAGATGGAGAGGAAAGGCTGAAGGGGAGGAGGAGGCCTTTATTTGAAGATAACAATTCTTGTGTTGTTATGTTCAAAAGTCTTATCTAGTAAGTTTCCCATAGCTCGCTATCTTTTTTTCCAAATTCTTCATGTACCCACTATCTGACAAATATAATAGAAGTAGCATTATTTACTCACCTAATATTCCAAAAGCTGTTTTACAAATGGATGGAGACTCATATGTATATTGGGCTTAAAGCCAATGCCTGTAGTGGTGCCATAGGTTTAGATAAAGAACCAGGACTGAAGCAGATTTTGAGAGCTTTTGTGTGATGATAAATTGTGTAGACTTAGGATATCCAGACCTTGTACGTTTTCCAATGCATAGCTATCATGTGTTGTACTATAGAATCAATACATTTTGTAAAAAAAAGTGCTTGTAAAGGGGTATACACTTCTGGGTGAATTAATTCTTTGTTTTCCTGTTTACTGTAAAAAAGTTGGGATTTTTTGATATAGTTTTCAATTTTGTTTTATACTTACACACATTTCATGTTAATGTTGTACTCTCATTTGATTTTGATTGGCTGTGTATAATCATGGAGATTTTATCTAGATTCTTTTACTATATTTTATATGTTATTCTGTTACATTGAAGTTAGATGTACCTCAAATCATTATAGTTACATTGGTAATATGGTGAGATTGCTATCATATCACTGTGTCATTTCCATTATGTTCATCTAATTTCCAATGGAGATGTCTGGTCAGAAGTGGTTTGTTTGGTTCAGTTGCTGGGCCCTCCTTGGATATTGGTGCTTCATGTGAAGTGGAATAACTTAGGGTAGGTCCCTTTAGCTGAATTTGGTCAGGGCAATAAAGAGAGATGTAATGCTTATGTTATTGCTCCTCTCTCTGAAGGTAAAATTGTGTGGTCTGAGATGGTATCATGTTTGTTTTGGAGAAATACCACAGACCAATAACCTTGAAAGGTATTGGGCATAAAGAGGTCTGCTTTTTTCAAAATTCTGTGTAGGTGTCATAGTATGGCGCCACTTGCTGGTTAGGAAGTCATCTGATTTGATTTTAGTGATGGTGTTCACTGTGTTTTTTTAGTCTTTGAAACCAGTGACTCCACAGGGACTTGGTTTTGGTAAATTTGTCACCAGTCTCTACTTCTGTGTACCAGAGTAGTATGTGATATCTGATAGCCAGGGGTTTGAAACTATTTTTTTAAGAATTCTGTACTGACTGGATTTCCGGATTATGAGGTCCTAGGCTATAGGAACTTTAGTATTTGCTGCTATTTACAATAAGTGACACATAAGATTGGTAAAGACACCAATTTTGGAGATGGAGAGGCAAGGCTGAAGGGGAGGAGGAGGCCTTTATTTGAAGATAACAATTCTTGTGTTGTTATGTTCAAAAGTCTTATCTAGTAAGTTTCCCATAGGAAGGTATTGGGAATGGAGACACTTTTTTTTATTTTCAAAATTCCATGTAGGTGTCGTGGCATGGCACCATTTGCTTGTTAGGAAGTCATATGAGTTTATTTTACATGATGATGTTCATTATGTTATTTTAGTCTTTGAAGCCAGTGACTCCATAGGGACTTGTTTTTTGATTACATTTGCCACCAGTCTCTACTTATTTGTTCCAGAGTAGTATGTGATATCTCATAGGCAGGGATTTGAAACTATTTTTTTAAGAATTCTGGACTGACTGGTTTCCTTGATGATGAGGTCTTAGGCTATGGGAACTTTACTGTCTGCTGATTTTTATAATAAGTAACGCAAAGAATTGGTAAAGACACCAATTTTGGAGATGGAGAGGAAAGGCTGAAGGGGAGGAGGAGGCCTTTATTTGAAGATAACAATTCTTGTGTTGTTATGTTCAAAAGTCTTATCTAGTAAGTTTCCCATAGCTCGCTATCTTTTTTTCCAAATTCTTCTTGTACCCACTATCTGACAAATATAATAGAAGTAGCATTATTTACTCACCTAATATTCCAAGAGCTGTTTTACAAATGGTTGGAGACTCATATGTATATTGGGCTTAAAGCCAATGCCTGTAGTGGTGCCATAGGTTTAGATAAAGAACCAGGACTGAAGCAGATTTTGAGAGCTTTTGTGTGATGATAAATTGTGTAGACTTAGGATATCCAGACCTTGTACGTTTTCCAATGCGTAGCTATCATGTGTTGTACTATAGAATCAATAAATTTTGTAAAAAAAAAGTACTAGTAAAGGGGTATACACTTCTGGGTGAATTAATTCTGTGTTTTCCTGTTTATTGTAAAAAAGTTGGACATTTTTTGGTATAGTTTTCAATTTTGTTTTATACTTGCACACATTTCATGTTAATGTTGTACTCTGATTTGATTTTGATTGGCTGTGTATAATCATGGAGATTTTATCTAGATTATTTTACTATATTTTATATGTTATTCTGTTACATTGAAGTTAGATGTACCTCAAATTATTATAGTTACATTGGTAATATGATGAGATTGCTATCATATCACTGTGTCATTTCCATTATGTTCATCTAATTTCCAATGGAGATGTCTGGTCAGAAGTGGTTTGTTTGGTTCAGTTGCTGGGCCCTCCTTGGATATTGGTGCTTCATGTGAAGTGGAATAACTTAGGGTAGGTCCCTTTAGCTGGATTTGGTCAGGGCAATAAAGAGAGATGTAATGCTTATGTTATTGCTCCTCTCTCTCTCAAGGTAAAATTGTGTGGTCTCAGATGGTATCATGTTTGTTTTGGAGAAATACCACAGACTAATAACCTTGAAAAGTATTGGGAATAAAGAGGCCTGCTTTTTTCAAAATTCTGTGTAGGTGTCATAGTATGGCGCCATTTGCTGGTTAGGAAGTCATCTGATTTGATTTTAGTGATGGTGTTCACTATGTTTTTTTAGTCTTTGAAACCAGTGACTCCACAGGGACTTGGTTTTGGTAAATTTGTCACCAGTCTCTACTTCTGTGTACCAGAGTAGTATGTGATATCTGATAGCCAGGGGTTTGAAACTATTTTTTTAAGAATTCTGTACTGACTGGATTTCCGCATTGTGAGGTCCTAGGCTATAGGAACTTTAGTATTTGCTGCTATCTAAAATAAGTGAAACATAAAATTGGTAAAGACACCAATTTTGGAGATGGAGAGGCAAGGCTGAAGGGGAGGAGGAGGCCTTTATTTGAAGATAACAATTCTTGTGTTGTTATGTTCAAAAGTCTTATGTAGTAAGTTTCCCATAGGAAGGCATTGGGAATAGAGACATATATTTTTTTCAAAATTCCATGTAGGTGTCGTGGTATGGCACCATTTGCTTGTTAGGAAGTCATATGAGTTTATTTTACATGATGGTGTTCATTATGTTATTTTAGTCTTTGAAGCCAGTGACTCCATAGGGACTTGTTTTTTGATTAAATTTGCCACCAGTCTCTACTTATTTGTCCCAGAGTAGTATGTGATATCTCATAGGCAGGGATTTGAAACTATTTTATTTATGAATTCTGGACTGACTGGTTTCCTGGATGATGAGGTCTTAGGCTATGGGAACTTTACTGTCTGCTGATTTTTATAATAAGTAACGCAAAGAATTGGTAAAGACACCAATTTTGGAGATGGAGAGGAAAGGCTGAAGGGGAGGAGGAGGCCTTTATTTGAAGATAACAATTCTTGTGTTGTTATGTTCAAAAGTCTTATCTAGTAAGTTTCCCATAGCTCGCTATCTTTTTTTCCAAATTCTTCATGTACCCACTATCTGACAAATATAATAGAAGTAGCATTATTTACTCACCTAATATACCAAGAGCTGTTTTACAAATGGTTGGAGACTCATATGTATATTGGGCTTAAAGCCAATGCCTGTAGTGGTGCCATAGGTTTAGATAAAGAACCAGGACTGAAGCAGATTTTGAGAGCTTTTGTGTGATGATAAATTGTGTAGACTTAGGATATCCAGACCTTGTACGTTTTCCAATGCATAGCTATCATGTGTTGTACTATAGAATCAATACAGTTTGTAAAAAAAAAGTGCTTGTAAAGGGGTATACACTTCTGGGTGAATTAATTCTGTGTTTTCCTGTTTACTGTAAAAAAGTTGGGATTTTTTGGTATAGTTTTCAATTTTGTTTTATACTTACACACATTTCATGTTAATGTTGTACTCTCATTTGATTTTGATTGGCTGTGTATAATCATGGAGATTTTATCTAGATTCTTTTACTATATTTTATATGTTATTCTGTTACATTGAAGTTAGATGTACCTCAAATCATTATAGTTACATTGGTAATATGGTGAGATTGCTATCATATCACTGTGTCATTTCCATTATGTTCATCTAATTTCCAATGGAGATGTCTGGTCAGAAGTGGTTTGTTTGGTTCAGTTGCTGGGCCCTCCTTGGATATTGGTGCTTCATGTGAAGTGGAATAACTTAGGGTAGGTCCCTTTAGCTGGATTTGGTCAGGGCAATAAAGAGAGATGTAATGCTTATGTTATTGCTCCTCTCTCTCTCTCTCAAGGTAAAATTGTGTGGTCTCAGATGGTATCATGTTTGTTTTGGAGAAATACCACAGACCAATAACCTTGAAAAGTATTGGGAATAAAGAGGCCTGCTTTTTTCAAAATTCTGTGTAGGTGTCATAGTATGGCGCCATTTGCTGGTTAGGAAGTCATCTGATTTGATTTTAGTGATGGTGTTCACTATGTTTTTTTAGTCTTTGAAACCAGTGACTCCACAGGGACTTGGTTTTGGTAAATTTGTCACCAGTCTCTACTTCTGTGTACCAGAGTAGTATGTGATATCTGATAGCCAGGGGTTTGAAACTATTTTTTTAAGAATTCTGTACTGACTGGATTTCCGGATTATGAGGTCCTAGGCTATAGGAACTTTAGTATTTGCTGCTATTTACAATAAGTGACACAAAAGATTGGTAAAGACACCAATTTTGGAGATGGAGAGGCAAGGCTGAGGGGAGGAGGAGGCCTTTATTGGAAGATAACAATTCTTGTGTTGTTATGTTCAAACGTCTTATCTAGTAAGTTTCCCATTGGAAGGTATTGGGAATAGAGACATATTTTTTTTTTAAATTCCATGTAGGTGTCGTGGCATGGCACCATTTGCTTGTTAGGAAGTCATATGAGTTTATTTTACATGATGGTGTTCATTATGTTATTTTAGTCTTTGAAGCCAGTGACTCCATAGGGACTTGTTTTTTAATTAAATTTGGCACCAGTCTCTACTTATTTGTCCCAGAGTAGTATGTGATATCTCATAGGCAGGGATTTGAAACTATTTTTTTAAGAATTCTGGACTGACTGGTTTCCTGGATGATGAGGTCTTAGGCTATTGGAACTTTACTGTCTGCTGATTTTTATAATAAGTAATGCAAAGAATTGTTAAAGACACCAATTTTGGAGATGGAGAGGAAAGGCTGAAGGGGAGGAGGAGGCCTTTATTTGAAGATAACAATTCTTGTGTTGTTATGTTCAAAAGTCTTATCTAGTAAGTTTCCCATAGCTCGCTATCTTTTTTTCCAAATTCTTCATGTACCCACTATCTGACAAATATAATAGAAGTAGCATTATTTACTCACCTAATATTCCAAGCGCTGTTTTACAAATGGTTGGAGACTCATATGTATATTGGGCTTAAAGCCAATGCCTGTAGTGGTGCCATAGGTTTAGATAAAGAACCAGGACTGAAGCAGATTTTGAGAGCTTTTTTGTGATGATAAATTGTGTAGACTTAGGATATCCAGACCTTGTACGTTTTCCAATGCGTAGCTATCATGTGTTGTACTATAGAATCAATACATTTTGTAAAAAAAAGGGCTTGTAAAGGGGTCTACACTTCTGGGTGAATTAATTCTGTGTTTTCCTGTTTACTGTAAAAAAGTTGGGATTTTTTGGTATAGTTTTCAATTTTGTTTTATACTTGCACACATTTCATGTTAATGTTGTACTCTCATTTGATTTTGATTGGCTGTGTATAATCATGGAGATTTTATCTAGATTCTTTTACTATATTTTATATGTTATTCTGTTACATTGAAGTTAGATATACCTCAAATCATTATAGTTACATTGGTAATATGGTGACATTGCTATCATATCACTGTGTCATTTCCATTATGTTCATCTAATTTCCAATGGAGATGTCTGGTCAGAAGTGGTTTGTTTGGTTCAGTTGCGGGGCCCTCCTTGGATATTGGTGCTTCATGTGAAGTGGAATAACTTAGGGTAGGTCCCTTTAGCTGGATTTGGTCAGGGCAATAAAGAGAGATGTAATGCTTATGTTATTGCTCCTCTCTCTCAAGGTAAAATTGTGTGGTCTGAGATGATATCATGTTTGTTTTGGAGAAATACCACAGACCAATAACCTTGAAAGGCATTGGGAATAAAGAGGTCTGCTTTTTTCAAAATTCTGTGTAGGTGTCATAGTATGGCGCCATTTGCTGGTTAGGAAGTCATCTGATTTGATTTTAGTGATGGTGTTCACTGTGTTTTTTTAGTCTTTGAAACCAGTGACTCCACAGGGACTTGGTTTTGGTAAATTTGTCACCAGTCTCTACTTCTGTGTACCAGAGTAGTATGTGATATCTGATAGCCAGGGGTGTGAAACTATTTTTTTAAGAATTCTGTACTGACTGGATTTCCGGATTATGAGGTCCTAGGCTATAAGAACTTTAGTATTTGCTGCTATTTACAATAAGTGACACAAAAGATTGGTAAAGACACCAATTTTTGAGATGGAGAGGCAAGGCTGAAGGGGAGGAGGAGGCCTTTATTTGAAGATAACAATTCTTGTGTTGTTATGTTCAAAAGTCTTATCTAGTAAGTTTTCCATAGGAAGGTATTGGGAATAGAGACATATTTTTTTTTCAAAATTCCATGTAGGTGTCGTGGTATGGCACCATTTGCTTGTTAGGAAGTCATATGAGTTTATTTTACATGATGGTGTTCATTATGTTATTTTAGTCTTTGAAGCCAGTGACTCCATAGGGACTTGTTTTTTGATTAAATTTGCCACCAGTCTCTACTTATTTGTCCCAGAGTAGTATGTGATATCTCATAGGCAGGGATTTGAAACAATTTTTTTAAGAATTCTGGACTGAGAGGTTTCCTGGATGATGAGGTCTTAGGCTATGGGAACTTTACTGTCTGCTGATTTTTATAATAAGTAACGCAAAGAATTGCTAAAGACACCAATTTTGGAGATGGAGAGGAAAGGCTGAAGGGGAGGAGGAGGCCTTTATTTGAAGATAACAATTCTTGTGTTGTTATGTTCAAAAGTCTTATCTAGTAAGTTTCCCATAGCTCGCTATCTTTTTTTCCAAATTCTTCATGTACCCACTATCTGACAAATATAATAGAAGTAGCATTATTTACTCACCTAATATTCCAAGAGCTGTTTTACAAATGGTTGGAGACTCATATGTATATTGGGGTTAAAGCCAATGCCTGTAGTGGTGCCATAGGTTTAGATAAAGAACCAGGACTGAAGCAGATTTTGAGAGCTTTTGTGTGATGATAAATTGTGTAGACTTAGGATATCCAGACCTTGTACGTTTTCCAATGCATAGCTATCATGTGTTGTACTATAGAATCAATACATTTTGTAAAAAAAAGGGCTTGTAAAGGGGTATACACTTCTGGGTGAATTAATTCTGTGTTTTCCTGTTTATTGTAAAAAAGTTGGAAATTTTTTGGTATAGTTTTCAATTTTGTTTTATACTTGCACACATTTCATGTTAATGTTGTACTCTCATTTGATTTTGATTGGCTGTGTAAAATCATGGAGATTTTATCTAGATTCTTTTGCTATATTTTATATGTTATTCTGTTACATTGAAGTTAGATGTACCTCAAATCATAGTAGTTACATTGGTAATATGGTGAGATTGCTATCATATCACTGTGTCATTTCCATTATGTTCATCTAATTTCCAATGGAGATGTCTGGTCAGAAGTGATTTGTTTGGTTCAGTTGTTGGGCCCTCCTTGGATATTGGTGCTTCATGTGAAGTGGAATAACTTAGGGTAGGTCCCTTTAGCTGGATTTGGTCAGGGCAATAAAGAGAGATGTAATGCTTATGTTATTGCTCCTCTCTCTCAAGGTAAAATTGTGTGGTCTGAGATGGTATCATGTTTGTTTTGGAGAAATACCACAGACCAATAACCTTGAAAGTTATTGGGAATAAAGAGGTCTGCTTTTTTCAAAATTCTGTGTAGGTGTCATAGTATGGCGCCATTTGCTGGTTAGGAAGTCATCTGATATGATTTCAGTGATGGTGTTCACTGTGTTTTTTTAGTCTTTGAAACCAGTGACTCCACAGGGACTTGGTTTTGGTAAATTTGTCAACAGTCTCTACTTCTGTGTACCAGAGTAGTATGTGATATCTGATAGCCAGGGGTTTGTTTGTTTCAAATCTGTTTTTATTGTTATATAAATTTGAACAAGCGAATATAACAAATTGTTATAACATTGGCTACGCAGAGCCCTTGCTAATCATCCATAAGGATAAGCAGGTAATACAAAATAATACAATATAACATAACACAAGGGAAAAACAAAAAATATAGAAATGCGAAGGGGGAGAGGGGAAAGTAAGGGAGGGTAGGTAGTTTGGGTGTGTCAGTAGGCAATTCTGTTGGAGTATATGAATTGTTGGTAAAAGCATTATACGGTATTGTGATCTGTATTTTGTACCTTGTTATGACTCTTCTTCTGCACTAGGTAGCTAGGTCTTGGTCGATTCTGTATTTCTACCTTTTGGGATACCATCATAGTCTAGTGATGTCAGGGAAATCTAGCAATGGGGACCAGGTAGCTAAATATTTGCCCCTTGTCTTTGATTCCCAGTGTGCCATTTCTTCGAATCACTGGATTTCAAATACTTTATCTAACCATTGTGTAAAAGTAGGGGGAGCTGTGTCTTTCCACAATATTGGAATCAGTAGTTTTGCTGCAGCTATCATGTGCGTTGGTAGATTATTTTTTTTTGGTATAAAGCCACTTATAGGTTTCCATAGTAGTACCAATTCTGGAGTCAATGTGATATTGAGAGAGCATATAGTATTTATGACTTTCCCTACATGAATCCAATATGGCTGAATAAGGGGGCAATGCCACCAGATATGTGATAATGATCCGATGTCCCTTTTACACCTCCAACATTGATCTGAAACTGAGTTATTTATAGCATGAAGTATTATCGGTGTTTTATACCACCTTGTTGTAAGTTTAAAGGAGTTCTCTTGAATTCTCGTACATCTAGAGAAACCATGTGAATTTGCTAGTACAAAACGCAGTTCAGGTTCAGTGAGCTGCATCCCCAATTCTTCCTCCCATCTCCCAATATATCTTGGTTTGCAGTCCATTCGCATCATCAGAACCTGTTGATATAATTGGGATAGTTTCGGGGTAGTGTATGGAGTCACCGCCATCAAATCTTCTAGCCAGGTATTAGTGTGAGGTATTGTATGAGGTGTCCCTAATTTTTGGCATTCTTTAAGAATATGATGTGTTAATAAAAAATTCCCTGGAGGAACATTAGCTTTCACAATTAGATCCATTATTTCAGTATTTCCTGAAAGCTTTTGAACATCTGATATAGTTAGAGTATGTGGAATATCCCAAGGGGCCGAGGGTGAGGAGTTAGAGTTACATTGAAGGCATGGCAGTAAATTTAGTGGCATTAGGGGGGATGGGGAGGATAACAACGCAGATGATTTATTCACCTCTTGCCAAGTTAATATGGTGCCTTTGAGTAAAGATTCATTGTAAAATTTGCCTGCAGTAGCAGGACGCAAACCCCAGAAGGCCTGTTTTTCTTCTATTGACATTAGAGAGCGTTCCATAGAAGCATAGATATTTTTCAAGTCATGATGTGCTAAGATGGTCCACCGACGTAAATGGTTAGCCCTATAGTAGGACATTAAATCGGAGAGGCCAAAGCCTCCCAAGCGGTAGTTTGCTATAATGTATTTATATGCTAACCGATAACGTTTGTTGTTCCAAATAAATTCCGAGAAAGTTTTCTTGACTAATAGGAAGAAAGACTTAGCAAGCCAGATAGGTACAGTTTGAAGAACATATAAGAGTTTAGGGACAATATATGTTTTGAGAAGATTTCTCCTGCCCATCCATGACATCAAGGGAACGTGTAAGGAATGTAAGTAAGTTTTAATGTTAGCTAGCAAATTTAGATAATTAAGTTTATAAAGTAGAGAGGGGTTTTTAGGAATGCGGATGCCTAAGTATTTAATAGACATTTCTGGCCACAGGTAGGGGGAACTCTTTTTTAAGCGAAGAATAATATCTTGCGGTACCGAAATGTTGAGGGCTTCTGACTTACTAAAGTTTATTTTAAAATTAGAAATTTCTCCAAATTTTGAGAAGATATCTGTGATCTGTGGGAGTGATCTCTCAGGGTTAGTAGTGAGTATCAGCAGGTCATCTGCAAATGCTGCCGTTTTGTGTGTGAATGAGCCTATTGACAAGCCATGAATAATAGGATCCTGTCGAATTTTCTGGATCAGCGTCTCCATGACTAACACGAATAGTGTCGGCGATAGAGGACATCCTTGTCTTGTACCATTAGTGATGGTAAAGGAATTTGAGAGCACCCCATTAACTCTCACCTTTGCACTAGGGTTACTATATAGGGAAAGAATCGCTTGTATAAAAGCAAGAGGTATCCCAAATTTCTCCAGGGAAGCGATCATATAAGGCCAATCCACCCTATCAAACGCCTTTTCTGCATCTGTACTGAGCAGGACTAAGGGTGTTCGAGATTTTAAAGCGTATTGTACCAACCTTAAAACCCTTGAGGAGTTATCTGATCCTTGTCTTCCCTTGACAAATCCGGTCTGTTCAGGTCCAATAATGCTAGATAACATGGGACTGAGACGAGCTGCCAGAGCTTTAGCCCACCATTTTATAGCAGTATTAACCCCTTCCCGCTCCTTGACGTACTATTACGTCATGGCAGCTGTATCGTTCGCGCTCCATGCCGTAATAGTACGTCTCGGGAGTAACGGCCGTTTCGGCCGTCCTCCCGACACATACAGGAGCTGTGACGCTGCTGTCTTGTTCAGCAGCTGTCACAGCTCCTACAGCGGGGACCGATCGCTTGTCCCCGCTGATTAACCCCTTAAAATCCGCGTTCTATAGAGATCGCGGCTTTTTAGGGGTTAAGCTGCCATCGCCGGCCTGCTACGCGATAGCGGCCGGCGATGGTGACTATGGCAACCGGACACCAAACAATGGCGTCCGGCTATGCCATAGACGGAAGCCTAGTGGGTCCTGACAACGTCAGGACCCACTATGCTTGCTGTCAGTGAGTAGCTGACAGTTCTAATACACTGCACTACGCATGTAGTGCAGTGTATTAGAATAGCGATCAGAGCCTCCTGCCCTCATGTCCCCTAGTGGGACAAAGTAATAAAGTTAAAAAAAAGTTAAAAAAAGTTGTGTAAAAATAAGAAAATAAAAGATTTAAAAGTATTAAAAGTAAAAATCCCCCCTTTTCCCTTATCAGTCCTTTATTATTAATAAAAATATATAAACAAACAAATAAACTATACATAATTGGTATCGCCGCGTCCGTAACGGCCTGAACTACAAAATTATTTCATTATTTATCCCGCACGGTGAACGCCGTAAAATAAAATAATAATAAACCGAACCACAATCACAATTCTTTGGTCACTTCACCTCCCAAAAAATGGAATAAAAAGAGATCAAAAAGTCGCATGTACCTAAAAATGGTACTGATCGAAACTACAGTTCGTTACGCAAAAAATAAGTCCTCGCACGGCTTTATTGATTGAAAAATAAAAACGTTCTGGCTCTTAGAATAAGGTAACACAAAAAGTGAATGATTGTTTACAAAACGTATTTTATTGTGCAAACGCCATAAGACATAAAAAAAAACTATAAACATCTGGTATCGCCGTAATCGTATCGCCCCGCAGAATAAAGTGAATATGTCATTTATAGCGCACGGTGAACGCTGTAAAAAAAAACGAAAAAAAAACAATAGTAGAATTGCTGTTTTTTAGTCACCACGCCACCTAAAAATAGAATAAAAACTGATCAAAAAGCCGCATGCACCCCAAGAAAACTACAATGGATTCCTCAAGGGGTCTAGTTTCCAAATTGGGGTCACTTTTGTGGGGTTCCCAATGTTTTGGCACCACAAGACCTCTTCAAACCGGACATGGTGCCTAATAAAAAAGAGGCCTCAAAATCCACTGGGTGCTCCTTTGCTTCGGAGGCCGGTGCTTCAGTCCATTACCGCCCGAGGGCCACATGTGGGATATTTCTCAAAACTGCAGAATCTGGGCAATACGTATTAAGTTGCGTTTCTGTGATAAATCCTTTTGTGTTATAAAAAAAATGGTATAAAGAGGATTTTCTGACAAAAAAAAAATGTAAATTTCACCTCTACTTTGCTCTAAATTTTTGTGAAACACCTAAAGGGTTCATAAACTTTCTACATGCTGTTGTGGATACTTTGAGGGGTCTAGTTTCTAAAATGGGGTATTTGATAGGGGTTTCTAATATATGGGCCCCTCAAAGCAACTTCAGAACTGAACTGGAACCTAAAAAAATAAATAAATGAGGCAATACTTCGCTTCTTACATTATACTGATAATGAGCCGTGCCCACCCCGAGATTACCCCAGTTTTCACCGTTTGTCTAAACGGAGACCCCTATTAGACCGTTCCAGTGCCCGGTTTTCCCAAGCATACACCCCCGAGAAGTGTATTTCTATTGATGAGTCCCTGGTACATTTTAAAGGGAGGGTTCAATTCCGCGAGTACCTGCCGGGTAAGAGGGCAAGGTATGGCGTGAAGATGTATAAGCTGTGAGAGTGCATCAGGGTATACCTACAGGTTTAGGATATATGAAGGAAAGGCCACCCCCAAACCAGACTGCATCCTGGACTACAATAGGTACATGGGAGTGATGGACTTGTAAGATCAAGTCCTGAAGCCCTACAGTGCCATGCGGTGTGGTATAAGAAGCTGGCCGGGAACATCATATAGATGGCTTTGTACAATGCGTACGTGCTACGTCGATGTGCAGGCCAGACGCGAACTTTCCTGGAATTTCAAGAGGTGATTATCAAGAACCTAATCTTTAGGGACCAAGAAGGGGGGGCACCCAGTACTTCTGGAAGCGGGGCCACACGCATCGTACCAGGGCGGCAACACTTTCCAGGAGAAGTTCCCCAAACTGGCAAGAAGGGAAAAAGTCAAAAGAGGTGCAAAGTCTGCTATAAGAGGGGGATAAGGGAGGACACAATATATCAATGTGACACGTGTCCCGAATAACCAGAGCTCTGTATGAAAGTGTTTTAAAATTTATCATACATCCCTTGGTTTATAATTTACCCCAATTTTACTTACCCTGATGCACTCCGCACAGCTTATCCCCCCTCGTCTTTCCCCTCTGGGCCCTGCTGTGTGTCCAGGCAGCTGATAACAGCCACATGTAGGGTATTGCCATACCCGGGAGAACCCACATTACAGTTTATGGGGTGTAGGTCTCCGGTCAAAATGGTCACTACACCTCTAGATGAATGCCTTAAGGGTGTAGTTTTTAAAACGGGGTCACTTCTTGCGGGTTTCAACTGTACTGGTACCTCAGGGGCTTCTGCATACATGACTTCGCACTAGAAAATCCCGAGTAGGCCAAATGGTGGTCCTTTCCTTCTGAGCCCTCCCATGGGCCCAAACGGCAGTTTATCACAACAAATGGGGTATTGCGGCACTCAGAACAAATTGCGCAACAGAATGGGGTATTTTGTTTCTTGTGGAAATAAGAAATTTTCAGCCAAAACTACATATTATTTGACAAAAATAATTTTGTTTTCATTCCCAGCCCAATTCAAATAAGTTCTGTGAAGAAACTATGGGGTCTAAATGGTCACATTACCCATAAATGAATTCCTTGAGGGGTGTAGTTTCCAAAATGGGGTCACTTCTGGTGGGTTTCCATTGCTTTGATACCTCTGGGGCTCTGCAAATGTGACATGGCACCCGAAAACCAATCCAACAAAATCTGTACTCCAAAGAACACACAGCGCTCCTTCCCTTCTGAGGCCTCCCATGGGCCCAAACGGCAGTTTATCACCACAAATGGGGTATTGCCGCACTCAGCACAAATTGGGCAACAAAATTGAGTATTTTATTTCTTGTGAAAATAAGAATTTTTGAGCTAAAATGACATATTATTGGAAAAAATATATTTTTTTTAAATTCCCAGCCCAATTCAAATAAGTTCTGTGAAGAAACTATGGGGTCTAAATGGTCACATTACCCATAAATGAATTCCTTGAGGGGTGTAGTTTCCAAAATGGGGTCACTTCTGGTGGGTTTCCATTGCTTTGATACCTCTGGGGCTCTGCAAATGCGACATGGCACACGAAAACCAAACCAGCAAAATCTGTACTCCAAAGAACACACAGCGCTCCTTCCCTTCTGAGGCCTCCCATGGGCCCAAACGGCAGTTTATTGCCACAAATGGGGTATTGATGCACTCAGGAGAAATTGGGCAACAAAATTGAGTATTTTGTTCCCTGTGAAAATAAGAAATTTTGGTAAAAAATTACATCTTATTGGAAAAAATGACATTTTTTTAATGTCACAGCCCAATTGAAATAGGTGCTGTGAAAAAACTGTGCGGTCAAAATGCTAACAACAACCATAAATGAATTCCTTGAGGGGTGTAGTTTCCAAAATGGGGTCACTTTTGGTGGGTTTCCATTGCTTTGATACCTCTGAGGCTCTGCAAATGCGACATGGCACCCGAAAACCAATCCAACAAAATCTGGACTCCAACAAACATATAGCGCTCCTTTCCTTCTGAGCCCTCCCATGGGCCCAAACGGCAGTTTATCACCACAAATGGGGTACTGCCACACTAAGGACAAATTGGGCAACAAAATGGGGTATTTTGTTCCCTGTGAAAATAAGAAATTTTGATCACAAATGACATTTTATTGGAAAAAATGACATTTTTTTCATTTCAGAGCCCAATTCAAATACGTGCTGTGAAAAAAATGTGCGGTCAAAATGGTAACAACAACCCTAAATGAATTCCTTGAGGGGTGTAGTTTACAAAATGGGGTCACTATTGGGGGATTCCTACTGTTTTGGCACCTCAACACCTCTTCAAACCTGGCATGCTGCCTAAAATATATTCTAATAAAAAAGAGGACTCAAAATGCACTAGGTGCTTCTTTGCTTCTAGGGCTTGTCTTTTAGTCCACGAGCGCAGTAGGGCCACATGTGGGACATTTCTAAAAACTGCAGAATCTGGACAATACATATTTAGTAGTGTTTCTCTGGTAAAACCTTCTGTGTTACAGAAAAAAAAATGAATAAAATTGAAATTCAGCAAGAAAAATGAAATTTGCAAATTTCACCTCCACTTTGCTTTAATTCCTGTGAAATGCCTGAAGGGTTAAAAAACTTTATAACTGCTGTTTTGAATACTTTGAGGGGTCTAGTTTTTAAAATGGGGTGTTTTATCAGGGTTTCTAATACATAGGCCCCACAAAGCCACTTCAGAACTCAAGAGGTACCTTAAAAAAAAGGCTTTTGAAATTTTCTTAAAAATATGAGAAATTGCTGTTTATGTTCTAAGCCTTGTAACGTCCAAGAAAAATAAAAGAATGTTCAAAAAACGATGCCAATCTAAAGTAGACATATGGGAAATGTGAACTAGTAACTATTTTGGGTGGTATAACCGTCTGTTTTACAAGCAGATGCATTTAAATTCTGAAAAATGCAATTTTTTCAAAATTTTCTCTAAATTTTGCAATTTTTCACCAATAAACACTGAATATATCGACCAAATTTTACCACGAACATGAAGCCCAATGTGTCACGAGAAAACAATCTCAGAATCGCTTGGGTAGGTTTAAGCATTCCGACGTTATTACCACATAAAGTGAAATATGTCAGATTTGAAAAATGGGCTCTGAGCCTTAAGGCCAAAACTAGGCTGCGTCCTTAAGGGGTTAAGGAGTGATATTGGTCTATAGCTTCCACATTGTGAGGCATCCTTACCCTCTTTAGGGATAAGAGTAATATGTGCTTCTAGGGCTTGACCAGGAAGTTTCGAGCCAGTGAGAAGTGAGTTACAGAGAGAAGTAAATGGTGCTATTAATAACTCTTTAAATTGTTTATAGTAGTTTATGGTGTAACCATCTGGGCCCGGGCTTTTACCTGACGGGATAGAATGAAGGACTTTTAGCAGCTCTGCAGGGAAAAAAGGTGCCAGCAGTTCTTGGGCATTATCATCTGATATGCGTGGAATGACAATGGAGTCTAAAAATGAATGTATAGCATGTTTGGTGGGTGTAGATGATGTGTCAGCTACTGTAGAATCTGTAAGATTATACAGGTTCATATAAAATTTCTGGAATGCCGTGGCAATGGAGGTTGTATCCGTAACAAAATTCCCTGGCTTTTGTGCAATACGGTGAATGAATGCTTTATCTTGATAAGTTTTAAGGAGAGCGGACATCGTCTGGTTGCCTTTGTCCCCATGTGCATAAAATTTAAACTTCGATATTTGTAACAGTCTGGCTGATTTAATGTTCAGTAGATCTTTAACTTTATTACGTAAAGAGTATAATTTGTCTTTAGTGGTTTCCGCTTGGGTACGCTTGTGAGAAGAGAGCATTTAAGAGCTCTGACTTCTGTTTTTTAATATATGTACATAATGAAATAAGTGATAGCAGGTGAGACATCTGCTGTAATATTGGTGTTAAAGTAATTTTGTATATGTGTCTTTATAGAAGATTGGTGAGAGGGATCAGCCAACAGAGTATCATTGATCCTCCAACACCATTGGCCTTTAGGAATGTCTGCTAATGTCAGAGTAGTATGAATCGGTGCGTGATCTGAGAGTAAAATATTTCCTATATCAGTACGTATTATAAAAGGAACTTGGGATTGAGAAATGAAGATATAGTCCAACCTGTGGTATCTATGGTGCGTATGAGAGAAATAGGTGTAGTCCCGGTCAGAGGGATGTAGTAGTCTCCAAGTATCTGACAGGTGTAATGCATTTAAAGTCTTACGTAATTTAGTCGTATATCGGTATGAAGTGGAAGGATTCCCTGTGGTATCCAAGAGTGGGTCTATGGGAACATTAAGGTCACCTCCCACTACTAAAACACCCTCAGCAAATTGTTTGAACAGTTGTAAGGTCTGAACTATCCATTGGGTTTGTTGGGAGTTAGGTGCATATAAATTTGCAATCGTGTAAAGGGTATTACCTATGATGCTCTTAACAAATAAATAGCGTCCTTCTGGGTCAACCATTTCAGCAACCCATTTGAAAGGTACACTTGTATGGAAAAGTATACTTACTCCTCTACGCGAGGATGAGTAGGTGCTATGGTAAACATTCGAAAAAACTTTTTTCCTTAAATTTGGAATTTTGTTATGTCTAATATGTGTTTCTTGTAACAGGGCGATTTTTGTTTTATCTACAAGAATTTGGTGTCAAATTTGGCTTCTTTTCCTTGGATAGTTCAGACCTCTTACATTAAATGAAGTAATTTTTAGTTCCGCCATGAGTTCTTTGTAAATGAAATAACAGATCGGCACCTATAACCAATAGTCTTATGGTAGAAATCACCTATTGACTTTGATAGGAAAAAAGGGGTAGGAAAGGAGGGGAGGGAAGGAATCAGTGGAGAAGAATATAAACAAAAGAAAAATAATACAGGGGTTGTCAGCACCCCTAAGGACAGCAACAATTTGCAAGAATAATAATACATAGTAAAATTGTAGCTAGTCCTTATCCACAGTAGAAAATCGTGAGGTACATAGAAATCCTGTGGAACTGAATACACGTTAGTCATATACCAACAAGTATACCTTACACTGAAAGAACATACCAGAACATATGGTAAAAGGTTACATATTAATGCATGTATAAGCTCAAATCACATTATGTAGAAGAGAAACAGAGAAGGAGAACCATAAACTTAATGTGAAATAGTATGGAAGAGAGTCACTCACCACACTTCTCCCACAAACTTAGCGGGGAAGCGGGTCGGTCAGGAATCCATTCGGTGGCTTTTGTGAAGACAGTCAGGTGTCCAGTTGTCTAGCACGGGTTTGGGCTTTCTTGGTTTTGGGCGAAGAGGCTTTTGAGGTTTGGTTCCAAAATGAGGGACTTGGCAAAGGTGGTAAGGCCATCATAGTAGACGGAAGCCACGACGGGATATCTATGGGCGGGATGTCCAGTTTCTCCCACGCAGCTGCCAAATCCGCAGGTTTTCTAATGATAATTTGGTGACCATCTTTGGATATGGCAATGCCAAACGGAAAGAGCCACTTAAATTGCATTTTTTTCTCTCTCAGAGCATCTAATAATGATTTGAGCACTCTCCTCTTTGCTAGAGTTGAAGGAGCAATATCTTGGAATATTTGAATCGTAGAAGTTCCATAGGTCAATGTGTTCTTATTTCTTGCAGCTTTCAAAATTGCAGCGGTATCTGTATAACTTAGCAAACCGCACACTATATCTCTTGGAGGGTCATTGGGGCGAGGTTTGGCCCGTAGTGCTCTGTGAATACGTTCAATTATGATGGATTTGGCCGCCTCAGGGCTTAACAGGTCAGAAAAGATATCCAGAGCTAGTTGAGGTAAATTATCGTGTAGAATTGATTCTGGAAGTCCCCTGAGCCTGATGTTATTTCTGCGGCTTCGGTTTTCCTGGTCTTCAATACGTAGTAGAGATTCGTTAATACAATCTTGTTGATGGTCGAGAACACATTTGACTTTTGCATTATAATGCAGTAGAGCATTTTGCGTATCTTCCACAGTTTCAACCCTGGTGCCCATGCTACGAAGATCAGATTTGATATCTGCAAGGTCTTTTACTAGTGGCGTAAGAGCTTGGTATAGTGTCCTTTTTATAAAGCCTCTTGATGCTGGAACCACACGAGAGTCATCCCCAGTATCAGAGTTACCGCCTGTGCTATCCATATCGGAGTCGTCCTCCATAGGATTATCATCAGATAGTAACTGTGCTTGCTTAGATTTACTAGCTGGTGAAGCTGTTAACTTTTTTCTTAAGAATTTATCAAGATCTGCTTGCGTTTTATGGGACTTAGGGGTAGGCGCTGCTTCTCGGATTTTATCTTTTGACGTTTTAACCATTATAGCGTAATAAGGTCTGAGTAATCAAATGTTCTGGCGGTTTCAGTAACAGGTAAGTATTCAAGCCAGCATCTGTATAGCGAAGTTTACAGGATTAATCTCTCACAGAGATTTATGGTATAAAGGCTAATGCACTGTATTAGAGCTTGTGACAGTGTTGTAGTATAGAGCAAGGTAAATCAAATCAGCCGCTCTGTAAGATGGCCGCCGGTTACAGTCCCCTTCCCCCACTCACCGGAAAAGTCCTGCAACGCGTGCCGGCCCGTTTCTGTGTGCTGTCGCTAGGCTGGGACTATGTCCTTATCTAGTGTACCTCCGGTTGTACGGGACCAGCTGCCGGGGAGGAGGGGATGGCTGCAGAGACCCGAGTGTCTGGCGTCCGCAGAAGTCCACTACCACAGCCGCGTGTGGAGTAGGCTGCCGTTTCAATCTTATGCGGTAAGTTGTAAGACTTTCTCCTATGGGCCCAGCAATGGTGTTATATGGTGGTAGGGAGATGTCATGTTGTATCTGGAACACCGGGGGTGATTTCCTTGGACGGATGAAGTGAGATTTCTTTCTCGTGGTCGGAGCTCTCACTCAACACGTCTTTCCACCATCAGCGCTAGGCCACGCCCCGATAGCCAGGGGTTTGAAACTATTTTTTTAAGAATTCTGTACTGACTGGATTTCCAGATTATGAGGTCCTAGGCTATAGGAACTTTAGTATTTGCTGCTATTTACAATAAGTGACACAAAAGATTGGTAAAGACACCAATTTTGGAGATGGAGAGGCAAGGCTGAAGAGGAGGAGGAGGCCTTTATTGGAAGATAACAATTCTTGTGTTGTTATGTTCAAACGTCTTATCTAGTAAGTTTCCCATAGGAAGGCATTGGGAATAGAGACATATTTTTTTCAAAATTCCATGTAGGTGTCGTGGTATGGCACCATTTGCTTGTTAGGAAGTCATATGAGTTTATTTTACATGATGGTGTTCATTATGTTATTTTAGTCTTTGAAGCCAGTGACTCCATAGGGACTTGTTTTTTGATTAAATTTGCCACCAGTCTCTACTTATTTGTCCCAGAGTAGTATGTGATATCTCATAGGCAGGGATTTGAAACTATTTTTTTAAGAATTCTGGACTGACTGGTTTCCTGGATGATGAGGTCTTAGGCTATGGGAACTTTACTGTCTGCTGATTTTTATAATAAGTAACGCAAAGAATTGGTAAAGACACCAATTTTGGAGATGGAGAGGAAAGGCTGAAGGGGAGGAGGAGGCCTTTATTTGAAGATAACAATTCTTGTGTTGTTATGTTCAAAAGTCTTATCTAGTAAGTTTCCCATAGCTCGCTATCTTTTTTTCCAAATTCTTCATGTACCCACTATCTGACAAATATAATAGAAGTAGCATTATTTACTCACCTAATATTCCAAGAGCTGTTTTACAAATGGTTGGAGACTCATATGTATATTGGGCTTAAAGCCAATGCCTGTAGTGGTGCCATAGGTTTAGATAAAGAACTAGGACTGAAGCAGATTTTGAGAGCTTTTGTGTGATGATAAATTGTGTAGACTTAGGATATCCAGACCTTGTACGTTTTCCAATGCGTAGCTATCATGTGTTGTACTATAGAATCAATACATTTTGTAAAAAAAGTGCTTGTAAAGGAGTATACACTTCTGGGTGAATTAATTCTGTGTTTTCCTGTTTACTGTAAAAAAGTTGGGATTTTTTGGTATAGTTTTCAATTTTGTTTTATACTTGCACACATTTCATGTTAATGTTGTACTCTCATTTGATTTTGTTTGGTTGTGTATAATCATGGAGATTTTATCTAGATTCTTTTACTATATTTTATATGTTATTCTGTTACATTGAAGTTAGATGTACCTCAAATCATTATAGTTACATTGGTAATATGGTGAGATTGCTATCATATCACTGTGTCATTTCCATTATGTTCATCTAATTTCCAATGGAGATGTCTGGTCAGAAGTGGTTTGTTTGGTTCAGTTGCTGGGCCCTCCTTGGATATTGGTGCTTCATGTGAAGTGGAATAACTTAGGGTAGGTCCCTTTAGCTGGATTTGGTCAGGGCAATAAAGAGAGATGTAATGCTTATGTTATTGCTCCTCTCTCTCTCTCAAGGTAAAATTGTGTGGTCTGAGATGGTATCATGTTTGTTTTGGAGAAGTACCACAGACCAATAACCTTGAAAGCTATTGGGAATAAAGAGGTCTGCTTTTTTCTAAATTCTGTGTAGGTGTCATAGTATGGCGCCATTTGCTGGTTAGGAAGTCATCTGATTTGATTTTAGTGATGGTGTTCACTGTGTTTTTTTAGTCTTTGAAACCAGTGACTCAACAGGGACTTGGTTTTGGTAAATTTGTCACCAGTCTCTACTTCTGTGTACCAGAGTAGTATGTGATATCTGATAGCCAGGGGTTTGAAACTATTTTTTTAAGAATTCTGTACTGACTGGATTTCTGGATTATGAGGTCCTAGGCTATAGGAACTTTAGTATTTGCTGCTATTTACAATAAGTGACACAAAAGATTGGTAAAGACACCAATTTTGGAGATGGAGAGGCAAGGCTGAAGGGGAGGAGGAGGCCTTTATTTGAAGATAACAATTCTTGTGTTGTTATGTTCAAAAGTCTTATCTAGTAAGTTTTCCATAGGAAAGTATTGGGAATAGAGACATATTTATTTTTCAAAATTCCATGTAGGTGTTGTGGTATGGCACCATTTGCTTGTTAGGAAGTCATATGAGTTTATTTTACATGATGGTGTTGATTATGTTATTTTAGTCTTTGAAGCCAGTGACTCCATAGGGACTTGTTTTTTGATTAAATTTGCCACCAGTCTCTACTTATTTGTCCCAGAGTAGTATGTGATATCTCATAGGCAGGGATTTGAAACTATTTTTTTAAGAATATTGGACTGACTGGTTTCCTGGATGATGAGGTCTTAGGCTATGGGAACTTTACTGTCTGCTGATTTTTATAATAAGTAACGCAAAGAATTGGTAAAGACACCAATTTTGGAGATGGAGAGGAAAGGCTGAAGGGGAGGAGGAGGCCTTTATTTGAAGATAACAATTCTTGTGTTGTTATGTTCAAAAGTCTTATCTAGTAAGTTTCCCATAGCTCGCTATCTTTTTTTCCAAACTCTTCATGTACCCACTATCTGACAAATATAATAGAAGTAGCATTATTTACTCACCTAATATTCCAAGAGCTGTTTTACAAATGGTTGGAGAATCATATGTATATTGGGCTTAAAGCCAATGCCTGTAGTGGTGCCATAGGTTTAGATAAAGAACCAGGACTGAAGCAGATTTTGAGAGCTTTTGTGTGATGATAAATTGTGTAGACATAGGATATCCAGACCTTGTACGCTTTCCAATGCGTAGCTATCATGTGTTGTACTATAGAATCAATACATTTTGTAAAAAAAAAGTGCTTGTAAAGGGATATACAATTCTGGGTGAATTAATTCTGTGTTTTCCTGTTTACTGTAAAAAAGTTGGGATTTTTTGGTATAGTTTTCAATTTTGTTTTATACTTGCACACATTACATGTTAATGTTGTACTCTCATTTGATTTTGATTGGCTGTGTATAATCGTGGAGATTTTATCTAGATTATTTTACTATATTTTATATGTTATTCTGTTACATTGAAGTTAGATGTACCTCAAATCATTCTAGTTACATTGGTAATATGGTGAGATTGCTATCATATCACTGTGTCATTTCCATTATGTTCATCTAATTTCCAATGGAGATGTCTGGTCAGAAGTGGTTTGTTTGGTTCAGTTGCTGGGCCCTCCTTGGATATTGGTGCTTCATGTGAAGTGGAATAACTTAGGGTAGGTCCCTTTAGCTGGATTTGGTCAGGACACTAAAGAGAGATGTAATGCTTATGTTATTGCTCCTCTCTCTCAAGGTAAAATTGTGTGGTCTGAGATGGTATCATGTTTGTTTTGGAGAAATACCACAGACCAATAACCTTGAAAGGTATTGGGAATAAAGAGGTCTGCTTTTTTCTAAATTCTGTGTAGGTGTCATAGTATGGCGCCATTTGCTGGTTAGGAAGTCATCTGATTTGATTTTAGTGATGGTGTTCACTGTATTTTTTTAGTCTTTGAAACCAGTGACTCCACAGGGACTTGGTTTTGGTAAATTTGTCACCAGTCTCTACTTCTGTGTACCAGAGTAGTATGTGATATCTGATAGCCAGGGGTTTGAAACTATTTTTTTAAGAATTCTGTACTGACTGGATTTCCGGATTATGAGGTCCTAGGCTATAGGAACTTTAGTATTTGCTGCTATTTACAATAAGTGACACAAAAGATTGGTAAAGACACCAATTTTGGAGATGGAGAGGCAAGGCTGAATACCCTCTCTGACGCTACACTGGAGGGTGGACAAGACAGTACACCCATGGCAAACTGGGCCAGTTCTTGCCAATGATCCATGGGGTCTGGGATTAGCATTTCTGACGGAGAAAGGGCACAGTCCAGGTACAAGTGAACCTGGTTGTTTAGGTGCTGCACCTGGTGATGGTGAACATCCCTTTGGTGACTACGATGTGTGTCAGGTCGGGGTATTGGATGTAAAAATGTTGTCATCATATTTTCCAAACTGAATTGGCTGCTGCTGCTGCTGCTGCCGCGGCTGCCGCCTATTGCAGAGGTAGCTCTGCCAGAGGCGGTGGAACGATGAGACAGTGGGGAGCGGAGAGTGGCCCCCCGGTCAGACATGCTTGCAGCAGGTGTTTGCCGTTTGAAAGCCGTGACAAGCTGGCTGCATAGCTTCTCTCGATAATAAGCCAATTTTGCCTCCCTCTCGGAAGGCACAAAAAACTCCCCCATTCTGGCTTCATACCGAGGGTCTAAAAATGTGGCTATCCAGTACTCATCTCTTTGCTTCATGCTAACAATACGACAGTCAGCGCGCAAGTAACGAAGCATACAGCTTGCCATCCTGGCCAGCGTTTCAGAGGGCCCGGTTGGTTCCTTCTCCGCCCCATACTGCCATGGTTGTCCATCATCAAGTTCGTCGTCAGACTCGTCATCACCACCATCACTGTCATGTTGTGCGGCTTCCTCGTCCCCTATCCCTTCCTGTGATTCCATCTCCAAATCCGGCTCCTCTTCAGGTCCTGTTTCCTCATCCTCATCCTCCTCCTCCTCCTCAACATCCATAGCCAGATGTGATCCTTCCTCCATCCTTTGCTGAATCATCACTGTGAGCGTTTGCTCCATAATGAATATCAGCGGTATAACATCGTTCATTCCGCTAGCGTCACGGCTCACAAATCGTGTGGCCTCTTCAAAGGGCCTCAAAACGCGACATGCGTCTCTAACCAGCTGCCAGTGCCTGAGCTCGAAATTACACTGGCTCCAAACGCTGCCCGTCTGCTGCATCAGGAAATCATTCACGGTTTTCTGCTGTTCGTACAGACGGTCCAACATGTGCAGTGTGGAATTCCAGCGTGTTGGAACGTCGCAAATCAGGCTGTGTTCTGGGAGATTGTTTTGACGCTGCAAGTCCAGGAGGGCGTGCTTAAATGCATACTAACGTCTAAAGCGAACGCAAACCTTCCTGGACATGGCCAGCACACCCTTCAAACCAACATATGACTTTAAGAAGCGTGTTATGACCAGATTGATCACATGTGCCATGCAAGGAGCGTGTGTCAGGTGACCTAGGCCCAGTGCAGCCACAACGTTCTTGCCGTTATCAGAGACAACATTGCCCAGTGTGAGTTTCAGAGGAGACAGCCAGCGTGCGATTTCCTCCTTGATGCAGAGCAGCAGCTCCTGCCCTGTGTGGCTTTTCTCGCCCAGGCTCAGCAGGTGTAAGACAGCGTTGTGGCGCTTCACCTTGCACCTATGAAAAGAGGAGGGAGGAGGAGTGGAAGATACGCTGTGTCCTGTCGGGGACGGGAAGGAGGAGGAGGAGGAGTAGGAGGAGGAGGATGGTAGGCGCCTGGTGTCCGGAGTTGAACCAGAAAGATACAAGCGTGGAGGTGGTAATGCCTGGCATTGCTGCGGTGGTGCATCGGACTGCAAAATATTGACCCAGTGGGCCGTGAAAGACATGTACTGTCCCTGCCCATAGTTGCTGCTCCACGTGTCGACGGTGGCATGTACCCTGCTGCACACGGATAATTGCAAGGACTGGCACACCTTTTCCTCCACATGCTTGTGCAAGGCAGGGACAGCTGTTTTGGAGAAGTAATGTCGGCTAGGTATTCGCCACCTAGGCTGAGCGCACGCCATCAATTGCTTGAAGCCGGCGGAGTCGACCAGGTGGTACAGCAGCGACTGCACCACCAACAACTTAGCCAGGTGTGAATTAAGCCGCACGACAAGTGGATGACTGGGTATATATTGTTGCTTATTGGACAACGATTCCATAATGGATAAGTGACGGGACGTAGGAGGAGCACTAGATGACAGTGATGATGATGATGACAACGACATGGTGGATAAGGCCTGGCTACTACTTAGATGACAGGGACGCGGAGCAGCAGCAGCAGCAGCGGAAGAGGGGTCTTCATTAGATGTACATGATGGTGGGGCATGTTGATTGTCCCACATGGCCTTGTGATGCCGTTCCATGTGTTTACGTAGAGCAGTAGTTCCTACATTGCTGCCCTGCCCACGCCTTACTTTCTGCTTGCAGATACGGCACTGTGCCATGTTTTCGTCCTCCGGGAAGGTACAGAAAAATTGCCACACGGCAGAGTACCGTAAAGAGGTAGTACCACGTCCACCACCACCACCACCACCACCACAACCACCCAAGCTTGCCCCTTGTCTGGCAGGCTTTTTTTGGGAGCCTACACCAGCATCTGTGTCGCCGTCACCGGCTCCTGAGCTGACCCTACCGCTGCAACGTTTTGCAGATTGACTTCTGCCCCTACCTCGGCTTGGCTGTTTATCACGTCCAGTGCCGCCACTACTACCCTCCTCCTCTGACGCCGTCATCACCTCGTCACCTGGTTCCCACGTCCTGTCTAAAAAACATCATCATCATAGCCTTCCTCATCATCCCCGCCACTTCTGTCACTGTGTTGTGAATGTGATGTGACATCATGGCGGGCTCCATGCCCCCCCTCATTACTGCGTCTGCCACCACGGCTACCACCACCAACACCCCCACTACCGCAGCTATGCGTCTCGGTCACCGCTTCCACCTCCACCACCGCTGCAACACACTCCGTTGGCTGACTCGCGGAAAACAAATCATCATCATCATCACTATGTTGTTCAGTATCTTCCTTCGCACCCGAGGAGATGTCTCTTAGGACTCTCAGGAAAGATGGCTTCCCGCTAGGAAGGGGGAGCGAAGACATAGATGAAGGAATGGAAACGCTAGAAATACCTATATTACTACTGTCACCGTGCCAAGGAACTGTAGAGGATCTGGAATCCAACGAAACCTGGCTTGAAGCCAGATCGTCAGAGTCTTCCTGCTGAGATGACCGCGAGCCAGCCAACCAGTCCACAATGGCCGTATTGTCTAAAGTAACCTGCCCACCGGAGGAGATGGACAAGTCTGGCTTGCTGATACTACTACCAGCAGGCACATGGCAGCTGCTACTAGTGGAACTGGGCACATGTCTTGTGCCACAAATGCTGGTACTGGGTGTGGCACCAACAGATCCAACATTTGGACTGGAAGAGGAGACGGCATGAGTGTTTTTTCCTCTACCCCGTCCTTTCACAACCTTTTTTTTCCCAGACATTTCAGAGCCCCTTCTAAAAGCGTATTCACACACTAACACTGGCTTGGCAAATGGCAATGAATGAGAATTTCAATCAGCCTCGCTGCAGTGCACTCAGGGAATGCTGGGCCTTGTATTACTACTTGGCTGCCTGTATCGCAAGTTGGGTTGTTTGTTATGTTAATGGCCGGGGTTGAGCCCCTTCTATAAGCGTATTCACACACTGACACTGGCTTGGCAAATGGCAATGAATGAGAATTTCAATCAGCCTCGCTGCAGTGCACTCAGGGAATGCTGGGCCTTGTATTACTACTAGGCTGCCTGTATCGCAAGTTGGGTTGTTTGTTATGTTAACGGCCGGGGATGAGCCCCTTCTAAAAGCGTATTCACACACTGACACTGGCTTGGCAAATGGCAATGAATGAGAATTTCAATCAGCCTCGCTGCAGTGCACTCAGGGAATGCTGGGCCTTGTAGTACTACTAGGCTGCCTGTATCGCAAGTTGGATTGTTATTCCTGTTAACGGCCAGGGATGAGCCCCTTCTAAAAGCGTATTCACACACTGACACTGGCTTGGAAAATGGCAATGAATGAGAATTTCAATCAGCCTCGCTGCAGTGCACTCAGGGAATGCTGGGTCTTGTAGTACTACTAGGCTGCCTGTATCGCAAGTTGGATTGTTATTCCTGTTATCGGCCAGGGATGAGCCCCTTCTAAAAGCGTATTCACACACTGACACTGGCTTGGCAAATGCCAATGAATGAGAATTTCAATCAGCCTCGCTGTAGTGCACTCAGGGAATGCTGGGCCTTGTATTACTACTAGGCTGCCTGTATCGCAAGTTGGGTTGTTTGTTATGTTAACGGCCGGGGATGAGCCCCTTCTAAAAGCGTATTCACACACTGACACTGGCTTGGCAAATGGCAATGAATGAGAATTTCAATCAGCCTCGCTGCAGTGCACTCAGGGAATGCTGGGCCTTGTAGTACTACTACTACCACTACTACAAAGGCTGCCTGTATTGCAAGTTGGATGCAACAGGGATGAGCCCCTTATAAAAACGTATTCACACACTGGCTGAGTAGTGAGTAGTGGATGAGCCCCTTCGATTTCTGGATTCCTGCCTTTTAGATTCCTAAAGCTTTCCCTTACTGCACAGAGATGCTATCGCTACAGCTCCTGTCTGTAAAATGGCCGCTGAGCTCCGTGCATAGACTTTTATTGCAGGCTTGAGCCCGCCCCTATGCTGCCTCCCGATTGGCTGGGAGAGCCGTTTGCAAGGCATTATGGGGTAGCCTGATGTCAGGTGATCTTGTGAAATCCTCCATTTTAGATGTAACATGTGGCAGGCGCCAAAAATGTAGCCGGGTTTGGTCAAAACGGGTTTGGCCGAACCCGGTGAAGTTCGGATTCGCTGCGAACCGAACTTTTCCTGAAGTTCGGACCGAAACCGGGTTCGGTTGTCCCGATTCGCTCATCTCTATTCAAATGTCTTATCTAGTAAGTTTCCCATAGGAAGGTATTGGGAATAGAGACATATTTATTTTTAAAAATTCCATGTAGGTGTGGTGGTATGGCACCATTTGCTTGTTAGGAAGTCATATGAGTTTATTTTACATGATGGTGTTCATTATGTTATTTTAGTCTTTGAAGCCAGTGACTCCATAGGGACTTGTTTTTTGATTAAATTTGCCACCAGTCTCTACTTATTTGTCCCAGAGTAGTATGTGATATCTCATAGGCAGGGATTTGAAACTATTTTTTTAAGAATTCTGGACTGACTGGTTTCCTGGATGATGAGGTCTTAGGCTATTGGAACTTTACTGTCTGCTGATTTTTATAATAAGTAACGCAAAGAATTGGTAAAGACACCAATTTTGGAGATGGAGAGGAAAGGCTGAAGGGGAGGAGGAGGCCTTTATTTGAAGATAACAATTCTTGTGTTGTTATGTTCAAAAGTCTTATCTAGTAAGTTTTCCATAGGAAGGTATTGGGAATAGAGACATATTTTTTTTTTCAAAATTCCATGTAGGTGTCGTGGTATGGCACCATTTGCTTGTTAGGAAGTCATATGAGTTTATTTTACATGATGGTGTTCATTATGTTATTTTAGTCTTTGAAGCCAGTGACTCCATAGGGACTTGTTTTTTGATTAAATTTGCCACCAGTCTCTACTTATTTGTCCCAGAGTAGTATGTGATATCTCATAGGCAGGGATTTTAAACTATTTTTTTAAAGATTTCTGGACTGACTGGTTTCCTGGATGATGAGGTCTTAGGCTATGGGAACTTTACTGTCTGCTGATTTTTATAATAAGTAACGAAAAGAATTGGTAAAGACACCAATTTTGGAGATGGAGAGGCAAGGCTGAAGGGGAGGAGGAGGCCTTTATTTGAAGATAACAATTCTTGTGTTGTTATGTTCAAAAGTCTTATCTAGTAAGTTTCCCATAGCTCGCTATCTTTTTTTCCAAATTCTTCATGTACCCACTATCTGACAAATATAATAGAAGTAGCATTATTTACTCACCTAATATTCCAAGAGCTGTTTTACAAATGGTTGGAGACTCATATGTATATTGGGCTTAAAGCCAATGCCTGTAGTGGTGCCATAGGTTTAGATAAAGAACTAGGACTGAAGCAGATTTTGAGAGCTTTTGTGTGATGATAAATTGTGTAGACTTAGGATATCCAGACCTTGTACGTTTTCCAATGCGTAGCTATCATGTGTTGTACTATAGAATCAATACATTTTGTAAAAAAAATGGCTTGTAAAGGGGTATACACTTCTGGGTGAATTAATTCTGTGTTTTCCTGTTTACTGTAAAAAAGTTGGGATTTTTTGGTATAGTTTTCAATTTTGTTTTATACTTGCACACATTTCATGTTAATGTTGTACTCTCATTTGATTTTGATTGGCTGTGTATAATCATGGAGATTTTATCTAGATTCTTTTACTATATTTTATATGTTATTCTGTTACATTGAAGTTAGATGTACCTCAAATCATTATCTAATTTCCAATGGAGATGGAGAGGAAAGGTTGAAGGGGAGGAGGAGGCCTTTATTTGAAGATAACAATTCTTGTGTTGTTATGTTCAAAAGTCTTATCTAGTAAGTTTCCCATAGCTCGCTATCTTTTTTTCCAAATTCTTCATGTACCCACTATCTGACAAATATAATAGAAGTAGCATTATTTACTCACCTAATATTCCAAGAGCTGTTTTACAAATGGTTGGAGACTCATATGTATATTGGGCTTAAAGCCAATGCCTGTAGTGGTGCCATAGGTTTAGATAAAGAAACAGGACTGAAGCAGATTTTGAGAGCTTTTGTGTGATGATAAATTGTGTAGACTTAGGATATCCAGACCTTGTACGTTTTCCAATGCGTAGCTATCATGTGTTGTACTATAGAATCAATACATTTTGTAAAAAAAAAGTGCTTGTAAAGGGGTATACACTTCTGGGTGAATTAATTCTGTGTTTTCCTGTTTACTGTAAAAAAGTTGTGATTTTTTGGTATAGTTTTCAATTTTGTTTTATACTTGCACACATTTCATGTTAATGTTGTACTCTCATTTGATTTTGATTGGCTGTGTATAATCATGGAGATTTTACCTAGATTCTTTTACTATATTTTATATGTTATTCTGTTACATTGAAGTTAGATGTACCTCAAATCATTATAGTTACATTGGTAATATGGTGAGATTGCTATCATATCACTGTCATTTCCATTATGTTCATCTAATTTCCAATGGAAATGTCTGGTCAGAAGTGGTTTGTTTGGTTCAGTTGCTGGGCCCTCCTTGGATATTGGTGCTTCATGTGAAGTGGAATAACTTAGGGTAGGTCCCTTTAGCTGGATTTGGTCAACTCAGGGCAATAAAGAGAGATGTAATGCTTATGTTATTGCTCCTCTCTATCAAAGTAAAATTGTGTGGTCTGAGATGGTATCATGTTTGTTTTGGAGAAATACCACAGACCAATAACCTTGAAAGGTATTGGGAATAAAGAGGTCTGCTTTTTTCAAAATTCTGTGTAGGTGTCATAGTATGGCGCCATTTGTTGGTTAGGAAGTCATCTGATTTGATTTTAGTGATGGTGTTCACTGTGTTTTTTTAGTCTTTGAAACCAGTGACTCCACAGGGACTTGGTTTTGATAAATTTGTCACCAGTCTCTACTTCTGTGTACCAGAGTAGTATGTGATATCTGATAGCCAGGGGTTTGAAACTATTTTTTTAAGAATTCTGTACTGACTGGATTTCCGGATTATGAGGTCCTAGGCTATAGGAACTTTAGTATTTGCTGCTATTTACAATAAGTGACACAAAAGATTGGTAAAGACACCAATTTTGGAGATGGAGAGGCAAGGCTGAAGGGGAGGAGGAGGCCTTTATTTGAACATAACAATTCTTATGTTATGTTCAAAAGTCTTATCTAGTAAGTTTTATATAGGAAGGTATTGGGAATAGAGACATATTTTTTTTGTCAAAATTCCATGTAGGTGTCGTGGTATGGCACCATTTGCTTGTTAAGAAGTCATATGAGTTTATTTTACATGATGGTGTTCATTATGTTATTTTAGTCTTTGAAGCCAGTGACTCCATAGGGACTTGTTTTTTGATTAAATTTGCCACCAGTCTCTACTTATTTGTCCCAGAGTAGTATGTGATATCTCATAGGCAGGGATTTTAAACTATTTTTTTAAGAATTCTGGACTGACTGGTTTCCTGGATGATGAGGTCTTAGGCTATGGGAACTTTACTGTCTCCTGATTTTTATAATAAGTAACGCAAAGAATTGGTAAAGACACAAATTTTGGAGATGGAGAGGCAAGGCTGAAGGGGAGGAGGAGGCCTTGATTTGAACATAACAATAATTGGGTTTTAATGTTCAAAAGTCTTATCTAGTAAATTTCCCATAGCTCACTATCTCTTTGCCCAAATTCTTTATGTACCCACTATCTGACCAATATAATAAAATAATTATTATTTACTCAGCTAATATTCCAAGAGCATTTTTACAAATGGTTAGAGACTCATATGTATATTGGGCTTAAAGCCAATGCCTGTAGTGGTGCCATAGGTTTATAGATAAAGAACCCGGACTGAAGCAGATTTGTAGAGCTTTTGTGTGATGATAAATTGTGTAGATTTAGCATATCCAGGCCTTGTTTGTTTTCCATTGTGTAGCTATCATGTGTGTTACTAAAGAATCAATACATTTTGTATCTGTAGAGCTATAAAAAAAAAGTTAGATTGGGGTTAGAAAGGGGTGTACTCTTCTGGCTTAATTAATTCATCTGCATTTTCCTATTTACTGTAAAAAAGTTGAGATTTTTGGTATAGTTTTCAATTTTGTTTTAAACTTGCACACATTTCATGTTAATGTTGACCTCTCATTTGATTGTGATTAGTTGTGTATAATCATAGAAATTTGCCAGAGAAATGTCCAAGACCAATAACCTTGGAACGTATTGGGAATGGAGATGTCTGCTTTTTTCAAAATTGCATGTAGTTTTCGTGGCATGACACCTTTTGCTATTTAGGAAGTCATATGATTTGAATTTACGTGATAGTTGTCACAATTTGTGGGTATGTGTTCCCACTAGGCCGCACTGCAGTAGTGGAGTAGCAGCTGGCCAAACAACAGTCTATACAAAGTCCTAGCACAAGATTACCTAAAATAGTCCAGAAAGTAGCAGATACTTAGGCACAGATCAAACTTGAAGGTAGATCACGCCACACATGGAGGATGATATCAGGCATGGCAGATGACACCAGACTTGACAGGTGGCACAACACAACTCCAACACTAAATAAGGCTCAAGAACAAAAGGATACAGGTAGCAGGGCACCGGAAGACTGGGAACAGGATACGACTAAGGGACCATTTGTTAAAATTAACATGGGAATACACAGCAATGCTCAGGCAAGGAGTGAAAGGGCAAGGCCCTTTTTAAAATCTAGGGTGATCTGGGGATAATTAATTACATGTGCGCACGCTGGCCCTTTAAAGTCGGGAACGAGAGCGCGCACCCTAGTAGTCACTGCAGGTCAGAGCGGATGCATGTGCTGGTGTCTCTGGGGAGGGAGACGTCGGCAGGAGGAGAGAGGTCTGTGGTCACGGCCAGCAGCAGGTAAGAGGAGGCGATCAGTGGCAATGGGTATTTATTCTTGACCGTGAACTGGTTGAGACTACGGTAGTCAATGCAGGGTCGAAGAGATCCGTCTTTATTTTTAACGAAGAAGAACCCAGCCCCGGCCGGGGAGAAGGATTCTCCTATGAAGCCCCTCTCCAGATTCTCCTTGACAAAGGCTGACATGGACTGGGTCTCCGGCAAGGAGAGAGGGTATACCCATCCACGGGAAGGTGAAGCATCTGGGACCAGTTCAATCGGACAGTCGTAAGACTGATTTGGGGGAAGCATCTCAGCTTCCTTCTTGCTGAAGACATCTGCAAACTAAGCAAAATGAGGAGGTAATGCTGCTAATGAATGAGACAGAGGAGGCTGGACAGGGTGAATCTGTAACAGGCAGCGGTGGAGACATTTGGAGCCCCATTAGAGAACTTCTCCGGAATTCCAGTCCAGGGCTGGGGCATGCAACCGGAGCCAAGGCAGATCCAGCAAAATAGGATTGACGGCTTTAGGCAAGACAAGAAATTGAATCAGTTCAGTATAAACGGCTCCAACTTGGAGCTTCAGTGGCTTGGTCTCAGACACGATCGTATCAGGCAGAGGAAGTCCTTTCACTGAGGCAACAGCCAGAGACGTCTCCAAAGGGATTGTGGGTAACAGGAGATGATACACTAGGTCTTGTTGGATAAAGTTTGCCACGGACCCTGAGTCCAGGTAGGCAGAGACCCGGTGCGTCTTCTCGCCGGACACTATGGTTACGGGAATGGACAGTTTGGGAGCAATTTTTATTCATTTAGCGCCATTCCGCCTACAGTTGTCTCTCCAACCAATTCTAGGCACTGGAGTTTTTTGGCTTCTGGGGACACAAATGCACATAATGGCCCCCGAGGCCGAAATACAGACAGAGTCTCGAAGTGTGTCCGTGTTGTCTCTCCTGGACTGACAATTTGAGGAGGTCCACTTGCATAGGCTCCTCTGGTGGAACAACGGATGAGGGCAGCAGGGGTTGCTGGAAAGTAGGAGCCAACAGAGGGGATTTTATTTCCCGGCCAACCTCTTGGGACCGTTACTGGATCCTCATGTCAATCCAGGTGGCCTGAAGAATGTCCCTGCCAAAATGTTAGCCAGCAAGGCCTAGTTGTTGCAGGTTAGTTCTGCAGCCAGGGTACGGAACTGAATGGAGTACTCACCCACGGAGATGTCTCCCTGGCGAAGGGTCAGCAGAGATGCAGCTGCAGAAGAGACTCTCCCAGGTTCCTCAAATACTGTATGAAAAGTCTGTAAGAAACACTGTAAGTCATGGGTCTCTGGTCCCTGACATTCCCAAATGGGTTTCGCCCATACCAGGGCCTTGCCAGTAAGGAGAGAGATTATGAAGGCGATCCTTGAATCATCAGAAGCAAAGGCCTTGCATGCAGTCTGAATTGGATCTGGCATTGGTTCAGAAATCCCCTGCAGGTCCTCGGGTCTCTGTCATAGCAAGGAGCTAGTGGCAGAGAGAATAAGGGATAAACACTGGTACTGACATGAGGCATAGCAAGAGGAACAGCAGGAGCAATAGAAGCAGTTGCTGTGAAGACTGCAGCTTGCGCATCCAACCGATGTGAAATGGCATTTACCGCCTAAATGGTTTGATCCTGTCATGACCGGAGGTCTCGCATGTCTGCCTGCATGACTTGTGACGTCGTCATGCTATACGGTTGACCAGTGGGGTCCATAGCCTGAGTGTACTGCCACGATATGTGGGTATGTGGACTCACTAGGCCGCACCGCCGTAGCAGAGTAGAAGCTGGCCAAACAACAGTCTATACAAAGTCCCAGCACAAGTTTACCTGAAATAGTCCAGACAGTAGGCACAGATGGAAGTTGAAGGTAGATGACGCCACATGTGGCGAATGATATCAAGTGTGGCAGATGACACCATACATGGTGTATGACAGCAGGCGTGACAGGTGGCACAACACGACTCCAACACTAAATAAGGCTCAGGAGCAAACACAGCATGGGATACAGGATACAGGTAGCAGGGCACGGAAACACTGGTAATAGGATACGACTAAGGGACCACTTGCTAAGACTAACATGGGAATACACAACAACGCTCAGGCAAGGAATGAAAGAGAAGGGCCCTTTTAAAAGTCCAGGTTGATCTGCAGGGCAGGGCAAATGCATGTGCTGGCGTCTCCGGGGAGGGAGACTTTGGCAGGAGAAGAGAGGTCTGCGGTCGTGGCCATCATTTTTTTAAGAATTCTGGACTGACTGGTTTCCTGAATAATGAGGTCCTAGGCTATGGGAAATTTACACCCATGTTTGTAAAACCCACGTTTTGTAACACCCATGGCCACGGACCGTCAGGATTACTCACTTCCTGATGGCCGCAGCCATGGATCAGTGAGCTCTGGCCCGCATCTCCTACTAGCGAGACACCAGCACTCACTTCTGCTTCACTCTGCTGTGTCCCATAGGGTGTGCGCGCAAGCTCGTGCCCGGTCTTAAAGGGCCAACTACCAATGTCCCATCCGAGCCAATCTTCGCTACTGTCTGAAGTTACCACAGGTACACCTATCCGAACTATAGACTTTGACTTGGTATCCTGTTGGCTAGCTGCTATTCCATCAATGCGGTACGGCTCAGTGGGTCCACGCACCCAACGTGACACTGTTTGCTGCTGTTTACAATAAGTGACCCAGAGGATTGGAAAATACACCAATTTTAGAGATGGAGAGGCAAGGCTGAAGGGGAGGAGGAGGCCTTTATTTGAACATAACAATAGTTGTGTTGTTATGTTCAAAAGTCTTATCTAGTAAATATCCCGTAGCTCGCTATCTTTTTGTCCACATTCTTCACGTACCCACTATCTGACCAATATAATAGAAGAAGCATTATTTACTCAGCTAATATTCCAAGAGCTGTTTTACAAATGTTTGGAAACTCATATGTATATTGTGCTTAAAGCATTGGCCTGTAGTGGTGCCATAGATTTAGACATACAGAGCCCGGACTGAAGCAGATTGGGAGAGCTTTTGTGTGATGATCAATTGTGTAGATTTAGGTTATCCAGGCCTTGTAAGTTTTATAATGTGTAGCTATCATGTGTGTTACTAAAGAATCAATACATTTTGTATCTGTAGAGCTATAAAAAGTTATATTGTAAAGGGGTGTACACTTCTGGCTGAATTAATTCTTCTGCATTTTCCTGTTTACTGTAAAAAAGTAGGGATTTTTTGGTATAGTTTTCAATTTTGTTTTATACTTGCACACATTTTATGTTAATGTTGTCCTCTCATTTGGTTTTGATTGGTTGTATATAATCATGGAGATTTTATCTAGATTCTTTTACTATATTTTTATAAGTTATTCTGTTATGTTGAAGTTAGATGTACCTCAAATCATTATAGTTACATTGGTAATATGGTGAGATTGCTATCATATCACTGTGTCATTTCCATTATGTTCATCTAATTTCCAATGGAGATGTCTGGTCAGAAGTGGTTTGTTTGGTTCAGTTGCTGGGCACTCCTTGGATATTGGTACTTCTTGTGTAGTGGAATAACTTATGGCAGGTCCCTTTAGCTGGATTTGTTCAGGGCAATAAAGAGAGATGTAATGCTTATGTTATTGCTCCTCTCTCTCTCTCTCTCTCTCTCTCACTCTCTCTCTCTCTGTAAAATTGTGTGGTCTGAGATGGTATCAGGTTTGTTTTGGAGAAATGCCACAGACCAATAACCTTGTAAGGTATTGGGAATAAAGAGGTCTGCTTTTTTCAAAATTCTGTGTAGGTGTCATAGTATGGCACCATTTGCTCGTTAGTAAGTCATCTGATTTGATTTTAGTGATGGTGTTCACTGTGTTTGTTTAGTCTTTGAAACCAGTGACTCCACAGGGACTTGGTTTTGGTAAATTTGTTACCAGTCTCTACTTCTGTGTACCAGAGTAGTGTGTGATATCTGATAGCCAGGGGTTTGAAACGATTTTTTTAAGAATTCTGTACTGACTGGATTTCTGGATGATGAGGTCCTAGGCTATAGGAACTTTAATATTTGCTGCTATTTACAATAAGTGACACAAAAGATTGGTAAAGACACCAATTTTGGAGATGGAGAGGCAAGGCTGAAGGGGAGGAGGAGGCCTTTATTTGAACATAACAATAATTGTGTTTTTATGTTCAAAAGTCTTACCTAGTAAATTTCCCATAGCTCGCTATCTCTTTGTCCATATTTTTTACGTACCCACTATCTGTCCAATATAATAGAAGTAGCATTATTTTCTCAGCTAATATTCCAAGAGCTGTTTTACAAATGGTTAGAGGGACATATGTATATTGTGCTTAAAGCCAATGCCTGTAGTGGTGTCATAGGTTTACAGATAATGAACCAGGAATGAAGCAGATTTTGAGAGCTTTTGTGTGATGATAAATTGTGTAGATTTAGGATATCCAGGCCTTGTTTGTTTTCCAATGTGTAGCTATCATGTGTGTTACTAAAGAATCAATACATTTTGTATCTGTAGAGCTATAAAAAAAAGTTAGATTGTAAAGGGGTGTACTCTTCTGGCTAAATTAATTCATCTGCATTTTCCTGTGTACTGTAAAAAAGTTGAGATTTTTTTGTATAGTTTTCAATTTTGTTTTAAACTTGCACATATTTCAGATTTTTTAAATTATATTTGTATATGTTATTCTGTTACGTTGAAGTTAGATGTACCTCAAATCATGATGGTCACATTAGTAATATGATGAAATTGCTATCACGTCACTGTGTAACTTCCATTTTTTTCACCTAATTTCCAAAGGAGGTGTCTGGTCAGAACAGGTTTGTTTGGTTCAGTTATTGGGCACTTCTTGGGTATTACCACAAAATTGTAAACATATTTGCTATTAAAGCAAACAAAAGCCCTATTTTACGGCTAGCTGCATTAGTGTAGGCTAAAATATAACTTTTATTAATTATTCCTAAAAGGACAATGAAAGGAAAACATACACACTTTTAAAATTTCGCCAATGTTCACTGACAGTGAGAGGACTGATTGACACGTTGCTATAAAGCAGTCGCTCAGTGCGGACTAAGTGTCAGAGTGAGGACAGTGTCCGGTCAGAAGTGGTTTGTTTGGTTCAGTTATTGGGCCCTTCTTGGATATTGGTGCTGCATGTGTAGTGGAATAATTTAGGGTAGGTCCCTTTAGCTGGATTTGGTCAGGGCAATAAAGAGAGATGTAATGCTTATGTTATTGCTTCTCTCTCAAGGTACAATTGTGTGGTCTGAGATGGTTTCATGTTTGTTTTGGAGAAATGCCCGAGACCAATAAACTTGGAAGGTGTCACGGCGCGGGGTGTGGACCCACTGGGCTGTACCGCGTAGCGGGGTAGCAGCTGGCCAACAAGGTACAAAACAATGTCTATAGTTCTGAATGGGTACCTGAGGCAATGTAGACAGTGGCAGGAGCACGACTTGACTTTCACAGCAGGTGACGCCGCGGATGCAGCGGGAAGACAAGACTTGACTTTCACAGCAGGTGACGCCACGGATGCAGCGGGAAGACATGACTTGACTTTCACAGCAGGTGATGCCGCGGATGCAGCGGGAAGACACGACTTGACTTTCACAGCAGGTAACGATAGCTTGGGATACAGGGTACAGGCAGCAGGAACGGGTAACACTGGGAACTGGAAGACACTGGGAGAACTTTAGCAAGACAAACTAGGGTATACAACAACGCTCAGGCAAGGAACCAGTGGGCAGGGCCCCTTATTATAGTGCAGCAGCCATTTGGGCTGATAATTGATCTTAGACAGCTGGACGCGTACTGGCCCTTTAAGGCCGTGCACGCGCGAACGCGCGCTCCCTGCGGGACACAGTCTGAGGACCGGGAAGAGAGTGCCGGCGTCTCACTGGAGGGAGCGAACGCAGAGAAGAGAGACGTCCTTGGCAGGGATCGTCAAGGGGTAAGTCAGAACGACGACCCCCGGCCATAGACGTAACAGAAGGTATTGGGAATAGAGACATGTTTTTTTCAAAATTCCATGTAGGTGTCGTGGTATGGCACCATTTGCTTGTTAAGAAGTCATATGAGTTTATTTTACATGATGGTCTTCACTATGTTATTTTAGTCTTTGAAACCAGTGACTCCATAGGGACTTGGTTTTAGTAAATTTGCCACCAGTCTCTACTTATTTGTACCAGAGTAGTATGTGATATCTGATTTGAAACTATTTTTTTAAGAATTCTGGACTGACTGGTTTACTGGATGACAAGGTCCTAGGCTATGGGAACTTTACTGTTTGCTGCTTTTTATAATAAGTAACGCAAAGGATTGGTAAAGACACCAATTTTGGAGATGGAGAGGCAAGGCTGAAGGGGAGGAGGAGGCCTTTATTTGAAGATAACAATTCTTGTGTTGTTATGTTCAAAAGTCTTATTTAGTAAATTTCCCATAGCTCGCTATCTCTTTGCCCAAATTTTTTACGTACCGACTATCTGACCAATATAATAGAAGTAGCATTATTTATTCACCTAATATTCCAAGAGCTGTTTTATAAATGGTTAGAGACACATATGTATATTGTGCTTAACCCCTTAAGGACGCAGCCTAGTTTTGGCCTTAAGGCTCAGAGCCCATTTTTCAAATCTGACATATTTCACTTTATGTGGTAATAACGTCGGAATGCTTAAACCTATCCAAGCGATTCTGAGATTGTTTTCTCGTGACACTTTGGGCTTCATGTTCGTGGTAAAATTTGGTCGATATATTCAGTCTTTATTTGTGAAAAATTTCAAAATTTAGAGAAAATTTACAAAAAATAGCATTTTTCAGAATTTAAATGCATCTGCTTGAAAAACAGACGGTTATACCACCCAAAATAGTTACTAGTTCACATTTCCCATATGTCTACTTTAGATTGGCATCGTTTTTTGAACATTCTTTTATTTTTCTTGGACGTTACAAGGCTTAGAACATAAACAGCAATTTCTCATATTCTTAAGAAAATTTCAAAAGCCTTTTTTTGAAGGTGCCAGTTCAGTTCTGAAGTGGATTTGAGGGGCCTATGTATTAGAAACCCCCATAAAACACCCCATTTTAAAAACTAGACCCCTCAAAGTATTCAAAACAGCATATAGAAAGTTTTTTAACCCTTCAGGCATTTCACAGGAATTAAAGCAATGTGGAAATGAAATTTGCAAATTTCATTTTTTCTGCTGAATTTCAATTTTATTCAATTTTTTTTTAGTAACAGAGAAGGTTTTACCAGAGAAACACTACTAAATATGTATTGTCCAGATTCTGCAGTTTTTAGAAATGTCCCACATGTGGCCCTACTGCGCTCGTGGACTAAAACACAAGCCCCAGAAGCAAAGAAGCACCTAGTGCATTTTGAGGCCTCTTTTTTATTAGAATATATTTTAGGCAGCATGCCAGGTTTGAAGAGGCGTTGAGGTATCAAAACAATGGAAACCCACCAGAAGTGACCCCATTTTGGAAATTACACCCCTCAAGGAATTCATTTATGGTTTTTGTTATCATTTTGACCGCACAGTTTTTTCACAGCACCTATTTGAATTGGGCTGTGAAATGAAAAAAATGATATTTTTTCCAATAAAATGTCATTTTTGATCAAATGTTCTTATTTTCACAGGGAACAACATACCCCATTTTGTTGCCCAATTTGTCCTTAGTGCGGCAATACCCCATTTGTGGTGATAAACTGCCGTTTGGGCCCATGGGAGGGCTCAGAAGGAAAGGAGCGCTATGTGTTTGTTGGAGTCCAGATTTTGCTGGATTGGTTTTCGGGTGCCATGTCGCATTTGCAGAGCCCCAGAGGTATCAAAGCAATGGAAACCCACCAGAAGTGACCCCATTTTGGAAACTACACCCCTCAAGGAATTCATTTATGGTTTTTGTTATCATTTTGACCGCACAGGTTTTTCACAGCACCTATTTGAATTGGGCTGTGAAATGAAAAAAATTATATTTTTTCCAAGAAGATGTCATTTTTGATCAAAATTTCTTATTTTCACAGGGAACAACATACCCCATTTTGTTGCCCAATTTGTCCTTAGTGCGGCAATACCCCATTTGTGGTGATAAACTGCCGTTTGGGCCCATGGGAGGGCTCAGACGGAAAGGAGCGCTATGTGTTTGTTGGAGTCCAGATTTTGCTGGATTGGTTTTCGGGTGCCATGTTGCATTTGCAGAGCCCCAGAGGTATCAAAGCAATGGAAACCCACCAGAAGTGACCCCATTTTGGAAACTACACCCCTCAAGGAATTCATTTATGGTTTTTGTTATCATTTTGACCGCACAGTTTTTTCACAGCACCTATTTTAATTGGGCTGTGAAATGAAAAAAATGATATTTTTTCCAATAAGATGTCATTTTTGATCAAAATTTCTTATTTTCACAAGGAACAACATACCCCATTTTGTTGCCCAATTTGTCCTTAGTGCGGCAATACCCCATTTGTGGTGATAAACTGCCCTTTGGGCCCATGGGAGGGCTCAGAAGGAAAGGACCACCATTTGGCCTACTGGAGCTTTTCTGGTGCTAAGTCATGTATGCAGAAGCCCCTGAGGTACCAGTACAGTTGAAACCCCCGAGAAGTGACC